>NC_142701.1:4538472-4619387 GCF_029339155.1 Prunus mume
AGTTCTTCTATTCTCTTTATTCTATCTATGTATTTCTTATTTTCTGTATTCATAGTTATGTTTAGCTAATCCATTTAGTTAGGGCTTAGGATGAAGCCCTAGTCATGAATATTCAATGTTATGGATGATTTTATTGTTAATTGATTTCTTTGTTTTCATTATCAAGTTGTTAATCTCCAGTTTATTATGTGCTTGATGTTTGTTTTCTTAGAGTAGCTAACTAGGATTTTATGTATCTAGCACAGGTTGGGAAGAAGTTTAGATTCACCAATTCTACTCTCCTTTCTGGCCCGCACATAGATAGCCTAAGAATCATTCAAGGGTTCATAAACATAGGTTGACTAGGACAGATACCATGTTGTAGGACTTGTGTGATTATCATATTCTCAAGGACCTTAATGACTCTTGTATGCTTTATTCTAAGTAGATACCATGCTTAGGTTGCATATTACGTGTTGTGTAGATACCATGCACGATTACATGCCTTAGGAGAATCATGCATCCTGCACCTAGATACCATAGGCTTCATGTCGACAATCTATTATTGATGAAGCTTGAGTCAATTTCTATGCATTCATAACTTGGATAGGAAAACTAGTGGTGGATTCCAAGGCTCTAACACCTCTGGTATTGTTTCACAACATTAATTACAGCCGGGTGGTTCTTTGAGCACCTTTGTTTCACTTTCTTCTTTTTCATTTCAACAACAAAATCCCCCCATTTAGTGCGTGTGTGGTGCTGGATTCATCCTAGACCTTGAGTAATTAGCAAGAGGCATTGAATCGACCTTGCCCAGCAGCTAGTTGGTGGTTTCTTTGTTCTATGTTTTCTAGCATTCGTAATTTAACTTGGAACCAAGTTACCATTCTCCGTGGGATCAACCTCGTATTTACATAAGCTATACCACAAATACTTCGTGGACTTACGAGAATTAAAGTTGCTGTTTTTAATAACTCATTTTAGTTGTTAGGAATTGGCTCAACAGCGAACCGTGCAGACACAGATTGTCAATTTCATGGACCAATCGATGCTCGGATTGAGTCCAAAACTTGGGGAACGTCATAGTATGGTGGGAGGAGTCATTTAGTGAATTTTGAGTCAAATATAATGCCCAAAACTATGTGTTGTGTTCCTTCCGAGTGCCAATATATGGTTAGTATAATGGTACAAGTAAGGGTGTCGAACCACAGGGACCGATTGGACCTCTATAAATTACTAGTTTTGAAAGAACCCTAACTAAAAGTGAAAGTGACAAATTGAGTGTAGTTTCTGTTGTAAACGAAAAATAACTTAAAATGCAAGAAGAATGTAGCAGCGAATGAGATATTGATGTAAGAAGAATAGGGATGAGACCAGGGATTTCGAGTTCACCATTGCAAAACCAATTCCATGTTTATAAAGTTAAACCATATTCAGCTACTTTGTTTCGAGTTCGTTTTACATATATATGATCACCTATGATGTGTGGTTTTGATCAAATTCTCCTAATCTGCAAACTAATTGGGATGTTCAACTTTGGTTCGGGTTAAAAGTCATTAACATGCAGCGTTAAAAGAACAGAAAAAACACCTGGCAGAGATGTTTGCATAGCATTCTCTTCATTCATTCACATGTCTACCAAGATTAAGCATGATGTTTACAATGTATGACTAGATAATCATAGGCAACCTAATGGTGATCAAACATTAAAATTGACAAACAAATTTAACATTAGATTCATTGATAGAGCAAAAGCGATTGATGAGCAGAATACTTTAACTTAGAAACATAGATCAATGTTGCAAGGCTACATGAAATCCTAGCTATGATTTGAATTTACATCATGTTCACAAAGAATTAAAACAAAATAAACAACATGAGTGAAGATAAATTCATGAGAGGAAAACCTTGAAGCGGTCGATTACGATGTTGAACTACTCCAGAACGACCTCAGCTGACTCTTGATGGTGTGAAATATATGGCTAGGGTTCAAGTGTGTGTGAAAGGAGAATGACAAAAGAAGGATGTCTAGGGTTGTGAAATTATGTCCAAAAATAAATAAGTCTGCATGAAAGGTGGCTAAAGGCAAGATTTTATAGGGTAAAGAGGCATCGGATATTCCAAAGAGATCTAATAAATCAGCCTTTATTTTGCACGTTTGCCTTATGTTGGCACCTCCAAATCAGGCTAGAAATCCCCATTACTTTCCCATTATGTATATCTTAGTCTTTAAACAAGCCGAGTTCGCTTTGGATCTTTATTTGGACTTCAAAACAGGTCACGAAATTTGTTTCCACGTTTGAATAATGGCTTGAGCTCCAAAAATGACATGTTTTGATTTCTTTTGCCTTCAACTTGATCCTAAAGTAGGTGCAATTGCATACTAACACAAAATAGGGTAAAACGCTTAACATGTTTAACTCAAAAACATCACAAATAGACTAGAAATGGATGGTATAAATGTATAAATATATGAGTTATCACTATGAGATACATAACCACTCCATTTCGAAGACGAACTCAATCTGAACTTGAATTGTCCGATTTATGGACCAATCGATATCAGTTGAGTCCAAAACTCGGGAACATCAAAATACGGTGGGAGAGATTCATTTGGTGAGTTTTAAGTGAAATCCAATGCCCAATACTATACAATACACCAATTACTCCATTTGAAGCAGACTTACAAACTTGATGTCAATTTCATGGACCAATCGATATCTGATTGAATCCTAAACTTGGGCAACATCATAGTATGGTGGGAGGAGCATTTGGTAAATTTTGAGTCAAATATAATGCCCAAAACTATGCGATACACCAACCACTCCATTTTAGAATGAACTTCATACGAACACAGATTGTCCTATTTCATGGACCACTAGATATCATTGAGTCCAAAACTTAGGCAACATCATAGTATGGTCGAATGAGTCATTTGGTGAATTTTGAGTGAAATCTAATATCCAAAACTATGCGATACACCAACCACTCCATTTCAGAGCGAACTTCATAAGTCCTATATCATGGGACAATAAATATCGGACTGAGTCCAAAACTTGAGAACAACATAGTATGGTGGAGGGTCATTTGGTGAATTTTGAGTGAAATTGAAAGTCAAAACTATGCGATGCACCAACCACTCCATTTGAGCAGACTTCATACAGACACAGATTGTCCGTTTCATGGACAATCGATATCGGATTGAGTCCAAAACTTAGAACATCAAAATCTGGTGGGAGGATTCATTTGGTGAGTTTTAAGTGAAATCCAATGGCCAATACTATGCAATACACCAACCACTCCATTTCAGAACAAACTTCGTGACGAACTTGATTTTCCAATTTCATGGACCAATCGATATCTGATTGAGTCCAAAACTTGGGCAACATCATAGTATGGTGGGAGGAGTCATTTGGTAAATTTTGAGTCAAATATAATGCCCAAAACTATGTGATACACAAACCACTCCATTTAGAGAACGAACTTCGTACAAACAGATTGTCCTCTTTCGTGGACCACTAGATATCGGCGTGAGTCCAAAACTTAGGAAACATCATAGTATGGTTGAAGGAGTCATTTGGTGAATTTTGAGTGAAATCTAATGTCCAAAACTATACGATACCAACCTCCATTTGAGCGAACTTAATCTGCAATTTGACACAATTGTCCGATTCGTAGACCAATCGATATTGGATTGAGTCCAAAACTTGGGAACATCGTAATATGGTGGGAGGAGTCATTTGGTGAGTTTTGATTGAAATCTAATGTCCAAAACTTTGCGATACAACAACCACTCCATTTCTTAGAACTTTATGCGAACTGAATTGTCGATTTCATTGACCAATCGACATCGGATTGAGTCAAAACAGGGAACACAATAGTATGGTGCGTGAGTCATCTGGTTGGTTTTGAGTGAAATCTAATTTGTAGAACTATGCAATTCACCAACTACTCCATTTCGGAGCGAACCCGTGCAGACCTATATTGTCAATTTCATGGACCAATCGATATCGGGTGAGTCAAAACTTGGGAACATCATAATATGGTGTGAGGAGTCATTTGGTGAATTTTAGGTGAAATCTAATGTCGAAAACTATGCAATACACCAACCACTCCATTTCAGAACGAACTTCGTAGGAACCTCAATTGTCGATTTCATGGACCATTCGATATCGGATTGAGTCCAAAACTTGGGAAACATCATAATATGGTGGGTGGAGTCATTTGGTGGGTTTTGAGTGAAATCCAATCTCTAGAACTATGCAATACACCAACCACTCCATTTCAGAATGATTTGTACGAACTCAGATTGTCCGATTTCATGGACCAATCGATATCGGATTGACTACAAAACTTACAGAACATCATAGTATGGTGGGAGGAGTCAATTGGTTGGTTTAAAGTGAAATCCAATCTGTAGAACTATGCAAGACACCAACCACTCCATTTGGCGAACTTAATGAACTTAGATTATGCTGATTTCATGGCCCAATCGATATCAGATTGAGTCCAAAACTTGAGTAACATCGTAGTATGGTGGTAGGAGTCATTTGGTGAATTTTGAGTCAAATATAATGCCCAAAACTACGCGATACAACAACCACTCCATTTCAGAACGAACTTCTTACGAACTTGATTGTCTATTTGATGGACCAATAGATATCAGGCGGAGTCAAAACTTGGGAAGATCATAGTATGGTCGGAGGATTCATTCATGAATTTTGAGTGAAATCTAAAGTCCAAAACTATGCGATACTGAACCACTTCATTTCATATGCGAACCGTACAAACTGGGAATTGTTGATTTTATGGACCAATAGATATCAGTACGGAGTCCAAACTTGGAACATCATAATGGTCGGAGTCATTGGCTGCGTTTTCAGGTGAAATCCAATCTGTAGAAGCGTACTGTCATACCACTCCATTTGAATGAACTACTGTCTGAGCTGATTGTCCTATTTCCTGTCGATATCGAGGTGAGCCCAAAACATGGGAACATCGAGAATCGTGGGAGGAGTCATTTGGTGAGTTTTAGTGAAATCTAATGGCCAATACTATGCATTACACCAACCACTCCATTTAGACGAACCATTACAAACTTAGATTGTCCAATTTCATGGATCAATCAATATCGGAGTGAGTCCAAAACTTGGGGAACATCATAATACGTTGGGAGGAGTCATTTGGTGAGTTTTGGCGAAATCCAATGGCCAATACTATGCAATACGAACCACCCCATTTTAGAGCGAACCGTTCGAACCTGCATTAGTCCGATTTCATGGACCAATTGATATCGGATTGACTCAAAACTTGGGGAACATCACGTATGGTGGGAGGAGTCATTTGGTGAACTTTGGGTGAAACATAATGTCCAAATCTATGCGATAAACCAACCACTCCATTTCAGAATGAACCGTCTGAACGTGGTGCCCAATTCATGGACCCATCGACATCAGTTGTGTCCAAAACTTGGGAACATCATAGTATGGTGGGAGAGTCATTTGGTGAATTTTGAGTGAAATCTAATGTCCAAAACTTGTTGTTAAAATGTTAACTCGCATTGTATGGGCCAATTAGTAATAGAGCAAGACAAATGCAGTACATTACCCACAGTGAAGTTAAAATTAGTTATGTACTTAGATTACCAAATTCAAGGAAGTAGGAGGTTAAGTCTAAAATAATTTAAAGCAAGTAATTGTAATTGTTGAACAAATTAGGCAAAGAAATTTCAAACAAAAGCAAAGTGAGCAAATGTAACAAGAGTGTTTTTGTGGGCTGGAAAACAGATTGAGGAGACTAGGGCATTCGATTCACCATAACAATTTAATTGCAGGTTATAAGAGTCAAGTGGCAAGTCTAATTGGATTCAAAAGATTGATTCTAGCTAAAGTATGATTAGGCCATGGTGTCTGGTCCTAACCTTGTGTTCCTAATTCCCTAACTTGATCATTTGTTGTCTAACCTAAATTAAGCATTAGGAACTCATTAAGCACAGAAGAACAATTTATACAAGTTCTAATGGAGATCAATCATCCAAACAAGCATATGAACTGATAAGCATAATGAATAAGAACATGAATCATGAATCAAACTTGAAACTCAAAACTTCAACTTATAAACCAGAATATTCATGTTAGGTTACCTCAAAGTCCTAGCTATGAATTTAGCTACTCATAATGGAAATGAAACTTAAACTGAAATGAGAAAACATAATGAATACAATAAGAGTGGAAAAACCCATTTCTGAAGTTACTTGTGGTGTCCAAGGCTTCTCCAAGTGCTTCTCCACGTCTAATGCTGCTCCAGAGCTTCCTCCATCTAGAGTATGGCAACTAAAGAGGTGATTTGGGATGAGTTTGGGTGAGTGGTGATGGCAGAGAAAGAGGAAATTCGTAGGGAAATGGAAGGAAGGTTTGTTGGAGTTGTTTTGGTGATTTTGGGCTGAATAGAGTGTTTGGGGAAGGATGGGAGTGTTAGAGGATGGCTGAAGTGAATTTTTTTGCTGAATGGAGTGACCCCCCTTGAATGAGTACACATCTCTCTATTTATAGAGTGCAAATTCGTGCTCCCCCTTTGGCTGGTGAAGCACACCCATTCCTAGCTGTTCCCAATTGCCTGAGCTGCCCATTAGGTTCCCATGCTGCTGATTTGATGTGTAGCCCATGCCTCTAGGAATGTCAGCTGCCCATGCCTCTTGGAATGTCAGCTGCCCATGCCTTATGAGTTTCCATGTCTTGTCTTGACTGGCTAACAGCTAGCGATTGCATTCTGAGCATGGTGTGCATTTGATGGGCTCACGGTTGGGATTGACTTTATCAATTGATACATTTGAGTAGTCCATCTTGATGTTCAGACTCTTATCTTTCCAAGCCCATATTATATGGGCCAATCAAAGTTGGGAGAAAGACGTTAAGGCCAAAATGAGTTGCTAACCATGCTCATTTTTGCACCATTTTGCATCTTTTCTTATCCAAAGGCACCATTGCTACCTAGGCTCAATGAACTGAATGATAAACAGAAAAGGATTAAGCACACGTTTGACTCAATAACATAACCAAATCATAAGTTAGAAGGTACAAATGATATACAATTGTGGTGTCAAAACCATCGATACACCATGCTCCATTTGAGGCGAACTTAATTGTGACCTCGGTTGTCGATTTCATGGACCAATCAATATCGGAGTGAGTCCAAAACTTGGGACATCATAATATGGTGGGAGGAGTCATTTGGTGAGTTTTGAGCGAAATCCAATGGCCAATACTATACAATACACCAACCCTCCATTTAGAGCGAACCCGTGCGAACATGAATTGTCCGATTTCATGGACCAATCGATATCGGACCGCGTCAAAACCGGGAACATCATAATCGGTGGGAGGAGCCATTTGGTGAGTTTTGAGTGGAATCCAATGGCCAATACTATACAATACACCATCCACCCCATTTAGAGCGAACTTGTGAACATGAATTGTCCGATTTCATAGAACAATCGATATCAGTTGCGTCCAAAATTTTGGGAGCATCATAGTTGTGGGAGGAGTCATTTGGTGAGTTTTGAGTGAAATCCAATGGCCAATACTATGCAATACACCAACAACTCCATTTCGAGCGAACCCGTGCAGAACTGAATTGTCAGATTCAATGGACCAATCGATATCGAATTGAGTCTAAAACTTGAGGAACATCATAATATGGTGGGAGGAGGCATTTGGTGAGTATTGAATGAAATCCAATGGCCAAAACATGCAATACACTGACCACTCCACTTTCAGAATGAACTTCGTACGGACCTGAATTGTCTAATTTCACGGACCAATCGATATCGGACTGTTTCCAAAACTTGTGGAACATCATAATATCGTGGGAGGAGTCCTTTTGTGCATTTTGAGTGAAATGCGATGGCCAAAACTATGCAATGTACCAACCACTCCAATTTGTAACGAACTGAACGCATTTAATTATGTCGATTTTATTGACCAATCGACAAGGGATTGAGTCCAAAACTTGGAGAGAAGATCATAATAATACGTGGGAGGAGTCACTTGGTGAGTGTTGAGTGAAATCCAATGTCCAAAACTGTGCGAGTACACCAACCACTCCATTTGGGCAACGAACTTTATTTGCTGTTGAATTGTCCGACTTCATGGGCCAATCAATATCGAATGGAGCCCAAAACTTGGGGAACATCATAATATGGTGGGAGGAGTCATTTGGTGCATTTTGAGTGAAATCAATGCCTAAAACTATGCAATACACGAACCACTCCATTTCAGAACGAACTTAGTACAAACTGAATCGTCCGATTTCGTGGACCAATCAATATCGGATTGAGTACAAAACTTTGGGAACAACGTAATATGGTGGGAGGAGTCATTCGGTGAGTTTTGTGTAAAATCCAATGTCCAAAACTTTGCAATGCACCAACTGCTTCATTTGAGCGAACTTAATGCGAACACAGAATTATCCGATTTCATGGACCAATCAATATCGATGGAGTCCAAAACTTGGGGAACATCATAATATGGTGGGAGGAGTCATTTGGTGAGGATTGAGTGAAATCCAGTGGCCAAAACTATGCAATACACCAACCACACCATTTTGAGCGAACCGTCAAATATGAATTGTCGAATTCATGGACCAATCGATATCGGAGTGAGCCCAAAACTTAGGGAACATCTATTTGTGCCTAATAAAACATGGTGATGAACTGATTGAAGGGACTTCCTTCGTCCTTGGCGCTAGTGTTTCGTCAAGCATTTCACCCTCTTAAGAGCAAAAGAAAAGCTGCAAAGGGAGAATCCTCGGTCTCGCGGTGCGGTTTTGAAGACCAAGGCGAAGGCCGCAAAGAAGATGGTCTGAAAAGCGTGGTTGAATCGTGGTGCGCAAAGGGAGAATCCCCTCGGCATCGCATGACGCGTTTTGAAGACCGAGGCGAAAGTTGCAAGGACACGGTCTGAAAAGTTGTGGTTGAATCGCCACGTATTGGCCTCGGGGCCCCACGCTCCATTTAATGAAGTAATGCCTGCGACTTGCGCAGCAAACCCACTAGTCACAAGAAGCATTCAGCGCTTTGAGGAGTGACTAAGTCGGGGGAATTGGTGATGGGAATCAAGGTGGTTAGCGCAGAACATTCTCACAAGTAATCTTACAACTTAGGGTCAGATCTCAACCACTAGTCGAGGCATTAAATCGTTCCCACGGCCAAGCGAGAACTCACGATCAAGCGGTGGCAGATTTGTCGAGATTTATGGGGTCACACCACCATGCTTCTAACGGACTCACCGTGCTTACGATCCCAAATGCCGATTTGACTACCCACTTGCCCTGTCGGAGGTTCCACCACGCAAGTCTCGACCTCGAGTGTCCTCTCAAGACTCCTATAAATACTAAGCTGGACTACGTTCAAAAGGTTCAAACATCAAAACCAAAGCCTCCCACGGAGCAAATTATATTTTCTGTAATGCACTTTCAATACCTTTATTTGCTTTCTTAGGAGTAGTGGTAGACTATAAGGAAAATCCATCCATCAATATATCATACGACCCTTGATTTTCAAGGCGCGGAGCACCATCTCTGTTATCGCCTCACTCACCCCATATATCATACGACCGTCGCTCCTACGAGCAACGCAGCGCGAGCATCACCTAAAACCATACCAACACCAACCACTATAACGGCCTTGTAGCTCGGGCCGTGAACTGACGGCGAGATTCGTTCCTCACTCAGCCTGTCGTTTGATTAGAATTAACGCAAAGCAGGCACAACATTTAAACCATCTTCTGCGAACTTCATCATCACCTCGCTGCGGTGACCGTCTTTGCGCGCCGACTCACAACCGCACCACATCAAAAGAAGGGCGTCCGCGTGTGCGCATCCCCTCGGCCGGAGCACCAAGCGCGAGATTTGCGACGGACAAACAACATCATATACGGGTGGAGGACTCATTTGGTGAGGTTTGGTGAAATCAACAGTCAAATTATGCAATACATAAACCACCCCATTTAGAATGAACTTCCGTCACGAACTCGATAGTACGATTCCATGGGCCAACCGATATCGGATCGAGTCCAAAAATTAGGGAACATCATAATATGGTGGGAGGAGTGATTTGGTGGGTTTTTAGTGAAATCCAATATCTAGGAATATGCAATACACCAACCACTCCATTTCAGAATGAACTTCGTACAAACCTGAATTGTCAGATTTCATGGACAAATCGATATCGGATTGAGTCCAAAACTTGAGGAAAATCATAATATTGTGGGCGGAGTCATTTGGTGAGTTTTGAGTGAAATCCAATGCCCAAAACTATGCAATACATCAACCACTCCATTTCAGAAAGAACTTCGTACGAACCTGAATTTTCAGCTTTTATGGACCAATCTAGACCGGATTAAGTACAAAACTTGAGGAACATCATAAGATGGTGGGTGGAGTCATTTGGTTGGTTTTGAGTGAAATCTAATCTCTAGTACTATGCAATACACAACCACTCCATTTCAGGCGAACTTAAATGCAGTCTGAATTGTTCAATTTCATGGACCAATCCCTATCGGAGTTGAGTCCAAAACTGGGGAACATCATAATATGTGGGAGAGTGTTTTGTAGGTTTTGAGTGAAATACAATGGCCAAAACTATGCACTACACGACCACTCCATTTTCAAAACAAACTTGTACAAACTGAGTTGTCTAATTTCATGGACCAATCGATATCGGACTGAGTCCAAAACTTGGGGAACCACATAATATGGTGGGAGTAGTCATTTTGTTGTTTTTGAGTGAAATGCAAAGGAAAAACTATGCAATATACCAACTACTCCATTTTCGATAATGAACATCTGAACTTGAATTGTCCGATTTCATGGGCCAATCGATATCGGATTGAGTCCAAAACTTGGGGAACATCATAATATGGTGGGTGGAGTCATTTGGTGGGTTTTGAGTGAAATCCAATCTCTAGAACTATGCAATACACCAACCACTCCATTTCGAGCGAACTTATGCGAACTGAATTGCCGATTTCATGGACAAATCGATATCGAGTTGAGTACAAAACTTGGGAACATCATAATATTGTGGTGAGTCATTTAGTGAGTTTTGAGCGAAATACAATGCCCAAAATATGCAACACACAACCACTCTATTTGAGCGAACCGTATGAACCGGAATTGTCCGATTTCATGGACCAATCGATATCGGATTGAGTAGAAAACTTAAGGAACATCGTGATATGGTGGGAGGAGTCATTCGGTGAGTTTTTGTGAAGCAATGTCAAAACTATGCACTACACCAACGCTCCATTTGAGCAGAACTTGTGAGCGTGCGGAATTTTCAATTTCATGGAATAATCGATATCGGAGTGAGTCCAAAACTTGGGGAACATCATAATACTGTGGGAGGAGGCATTTTGGTGAGTTTTGAGTGAAATCAATGGCCAATAGAGTGCAATACACCAACCACTCTATTTTAGAACATACCGTATAAACACAATTATCGATTTCATGGACCAATCGATATCGGATTGAGTCCTAAAGTTGGGTAACATCATAATATGGTGGGAGGAGTCCTCTCATGAGTTTTGAGAGAAATCTTATGCCCAAAACTATGCGATACACCAACCACTCCATTTGAGAACGAACTTCCTCTGAACTTTGTTATGCGATTTCATGGACCACTCGATATCAGATTGAGTCAAAACTTGGGGAACATCATAATATGGTGGAAGTTGTCATTTGGTGAGTTTTGAGTGAAATCTAATGTCCAAAACTATGCAATCCACTAACCACTCCATTTCAGAATGCACTTTGTATGAACTGAGATTGTTCGATTTTATGGACCACTCGATATCGGATTGAGTCAAAACTTAGAACAACATAATCTGGTGGGAGGAGTAATTTGGTGAGTTTTGGGTGAAATCTAACGTCCAAAACTATGCGAAATACACCAACCCTGCATTTGAATGAACTTCCTTGAACTGAATTTCAGTGATTTCTTGGACCAATCGATATCGGATTGAGTCAAAACTTGAGAACATCACAATGTGGTGGGAGGAGTCATTTAGTGAGTTTTGAGAAATCAATGGCCAATAGTACACAACACACCAACCAGTCCATTTGAGCGTACTTTGTTGAATTATCCGATTTGAGGACCAATCAATATAGGATTGCGTCCAAAACTTGGGAGCATCGTAGTATGGTAAGAGGAGTCATTTGGTGAGTTTTGAGTGAAATTCAATTTCCAAAACTATGCAATACCCAACCACTCCATTTGAACAAACTATGTGAACTGAATTGTTCGATTTCAGGACCAATGGACATCGATTGAGTCAAAACTAGGGAACATCATATCTGAGAGGAGAATCGTTTGGTGTGTTTTGAGTGAAATCCAATGCTCAAAACAATGTCATACACCAACCACTCCACTTCAGAACAAACTTAGTACGAACTTGAATTGTTAGATTTCATGGACCAATCGATATCGGATTGAGTCCAAAACTTGGGAACATCATAACACGTTAGGAGGAGGCGTTTGGTGTGTTTTGAGTGAAATTCAATGGCCAAAACTATGCAATACCCCAACCACTGCATTTCAGAACAAACTTGAACTGAATTGTTCAATTTCATGGAGCGATCGATATCGGTTAGTCAAAACTTGGGAACATCATAACATGGTGGGAGGCGTTTGGTGTGTTTTGAGTGAAATCAATGGCCAAGACTATACAATACACCAACCACCCATTTCATACGAACTTCTTACGAACCTAAATTTTTGAGTTCGTGGACCAAGTCGATTTGGGATTAAGTCCAAAACTTGGGTACATCATGACACGTTGGGAGGAGGCATTTGGTGTGTTTTGAGTGAAATCCAATGGCCAAAACTATGCAATACACCAACTTCTCCATTTCGAGCGAACCATTGCGAACATGAATTGCTCAATGTCATGCACCAATCGATATTGGATTGAGTCCGAAACTTGGGGAACATCATAATATGGTGGGATGAGGCGTTTGGTGAGTTTTGAGTGAAATCCAATGGCCAATACTATGCAATACACCAACCACTTCATTTCCAAAGCGAATTTCGTACGAACCTGAATTGTTCGATTTCATGGACCAATCGACATCAGATTGATTCCAGAACTTGAGCAAAGCCATAATACTGGAGGGAGGAATCGTTTGGTGTGTTTTGAGTGAAATCCAATGCCCAAAACAATGCCATACACCAACCTCTGCATTTCATAACAAACTTTGTACGGACTTGAAGTGTTCGATTTCATGGACCAATCGATATCGGATTGAGTCCAAAACTTGGGGAAGATAATAACACAGTGGAGGAGGCGTTTGGTATGTTTTGAGTAAAATCCAATGGCCAAAACTATGCAATACAAGAACCACTCCATTTCAAAAGCGAACTTAAATACGAAACTAAATTGTTCGATTTATGGACCAATCAATATCGGTTGAGTCCAAAACTTGGGAACATCGAACACGTTGGGAGGGGAGCAATTGGTGTGTTTTGAGTGAAATCCAATGGCAAAAAATATGCAATACACCAACCACCCCATTTGAGCGAGCGTCAAATGCGAACTGAATGTTCGATTTCATAGACCAATGGATATCGGATCGAGTCAAAACTTGGGAACATCATAACACGTTGGGAGGAGGCATTTGGTGCGTTTTGAGTGAAATCCAATGGCCAAAACTATGCAATACACCAACCACTCCATTCTAGAATGAACTTTGTACGAACCTGAATTGTCTGATTTCATGGACCAATCGATATCGGATTGAGTCCAAAACTGGACAGGAGAGTAATCATAACACGGTTCGAGGAGGCATTTGGTGTTTTGAGTTAAATCCATTCGCCAAAATTATACAATACACCAACCACCCCATTTGAGAATGAACTTCGTACGAACTGAATTGTTCGATTTCATGGACCAATCGATATCGGTGATTCCAAAACTTGGGGAACATCATAATATGGTGGAAGGAGTCATTTGGTGAGTTTTGAGTTAAACCCAGTGGCCAAAACTATGCAATACACAAACCACTCCATTTGGAAGGAACATCTTGCGAACCTGAATTGTTGATTTAGAGGACCAATCGATATCCAATTGAGTCCCAAACTTGGGGAACATCATAAATCAAATGGCCAAAACTACGCAATACACCAACCACTCCATTTCAGCGACTTCGTATGAACTTGAATCGTCTATTCTATGGACCAATCGATATCGGATTGAGACCAAAACTTGGGAAACATCATAATACGGTGGGAGGAGGCTTTTGGTGTGTTTTGAGTGAAATCAATGGCCAAAACTATGCAATCCTTAACCACTCCATTTCAGAGCAGAACTTGAATGAACTGAATTGTTCGATTTCATGGACCAATAGATATCGGATTGAGTGAGAAACTTGAGGAACATCATAACACGTTGGGAGGAGTGATTTGGTGCGTTTTAAGTGAAATCCAATGGCCAAAACTATGCAATATGATAAGGTCATAATTTCACACATTTGCATGCCTTCTTTGCTTAGTAATTTTGTTTAGCTTCTCTTTATTTTCGAGTCTCTTACCTATGTTTGTGTGTTTTGTAGGTTAAGACAGCAAGAGATCACATTTGATGCAATCCATGCTTGTTAAGGGCTGATTGGGATAAGAGGAATATGGGCTTCAAGACAAACCCAATTTGGGCCACACTCCTTGTCAGTCAGTTTCGTAGGTCATCCTACAGGCCTCATTTCAGCAACTTACACAGGTCAGATGAGGAGACATCCTTGATAGAAGTTGTTCCAATGGGTGTCTATTATAACATATCCAAATTTCAGCCCAATTGGATAAATCTGGAGCCCTTAGCACGTCAAAGACTGAACCAAGGTCACAGAAATGTCATGATTGACTGCCATCACATCTACATCCCTAGAGCCATGTGCTCAGCATGGGCAGCCATACATGGGAGTCAAATCAGCTCAGGAACTCAGAAAGATGAACAAAAGTCAAGCTTTCCATAATGACACCATACCAAAGCATGGGCAGCTGGAGCAAGTGGCAAGCATGGGCAGAAGGGAGCGAGTTGGGAGCAGCTAAGAGAGGTGTGCTTCACCAGCCAAAGGGAGGACGAAATTTCTCTCTATAAATAGAGAGCTGCTCACTCATTCAAGGGATAGGCAGACACACACATTCACTTCATCCATTACTCTCAAACACACATTCAGATTCACCACAAAGAGAGAAGAGAGCTGGAGCTGTCACTGGGAATTCCTTCTGCCATCATCTAGTTCTTCTCCTCTCTTTATCCTATCTATGTATTTCTTATTTTCTGTACTCATAGTTATGTCTAACTAACCCATTTAGTTAGGGCTTAGGATGAAGCCCTAGTCATGAATATTCAATGTTATGGATGATTTTATAGTTAATTGATTTCCTTGCTTTCATTACCAAGTTGTTAATCTCTAGTTTATTATGTGCTTGATGTATGTTTTCTTGGAGTAGCTAACTAAGATTTTATGCATCTAGCACAGGTTGGGAAGGGGTTTAGATTCACCAATTCTACTCTCCTTTCACAAGCAACACATGAATGGCCTAAGAATCATTCAAGGGGTTAATAACCATAGGTTGACTAGGACAGATACCATGTTCTAGGACTTGTGTGATTATCATATTCTCAAGGAGCTTAATGACTCTTGTATGCTTTATTCTAAGTAGATACCATGCTTAGGTTGCGTATTAGAGATCACGTGTTGTGTAGATACCATGCATAATCACATGCCTTAGGAGAATCATGCATCCTGCACCTAGATACCATAGGCTTGTATGCGATAATCTATTGTTGATGAAGCTTGAGTCAATTTCTATGCATTCATAACTTGGATAGGAAGACTAGTGGTAGATTCCAAGGCTCTAACACATCTCAATCTTTGTTTCACAACTTTTTGATTGCTGCCAGTGTTTACTTTTGAGCACTTTCATTTCACGTTCTTCTTTTCATTTCAACAACAAAACCCCCCATTTCGAGTGCGTTTGTGGTGCTAGGATTCTGTCCTAGACCTTGAGTAATTAGCAAGAGGCATTGTTGAATTTGACCTTGCCTTTAGCTAGTTAGTCAGTTTCTTTGTTCTATGTTTTTCTAGCATTCTAAGTAATTTAACTTGGAACCAAGTTACCATTCTCTGTGGGATCGACCTCGTATTTACATAAGCTATACTATAAACGGTTCGTGCACTTGCGAGAATTAAAGTTGCTGTTTTTAATAACTCATTTTAGTTGTTAGGAATTGAATCAACAAGTTTTTGGCGCCGTTGCCGGGGAACCGGTAACGTTGGTGCTATAGTTAGATTACTTTGATTGTTTTGTTTTTGGTTGTTTCATTTGTTTCTTTTCGTTGGTTTTTCTTTTAGTATTCAGTTTTTGTATTTAGTTGTTATCTCCATTGAAAGCACTGAATTGAGTTCCTTGGTGTGTGCATGTCCGAATCTGACCAAGAGCAAAGTTCACCTGAGCCACTTTCACCAAGAACCGCTGCTGTACGTGCTGGTTTGAGGAGGAATTATAGTTCTTCAAGTGCTGATTCTAAAAGTTCCGAATCTGAAGGTTCAAGCACGATGGCAGAGATTCCGAACACCAACAATAATGTTGAAGGAGGTGGTGCGCTTGTTGTCCAACCTCGGAAACCCCTGCGTGAGTTTTCCATTCCCAAAGTCACCGATCAACCTTCGTGCATCGTCTATCCTCAACTCACAGTTGACAGGTTTGAGCTTAAAAGTGGTATGATTCATCTTCTTCCAACTTATTATGGTAATACCACTGAGGATCCTTACATGCATATTAAGCAATTCTTTGAAATATGTGCTACAATCAAAATTCATGGCCTTGATGATGAGCAGATTAAGATGAGGCTATTCCCATTCAGTTTAAAAGATAAGGCTAAGTCTTGGTTATACTCTTTGCCTAATGCTTCAATTCATGCTTGGGAAGAGCTTTCTAATAAGTTTTTGCAGAAATTCTTTCCGGCTCAAAAGACTAACAAGATTAGAAAGGAAATCCTTGGTTTCACACAAAAGGAAGGAGAAGCTTTTCATGAATGTTGGGAGAGGTACAAGGAGATGATAAGTTCTTGCCCACACCACAACATAGAGAGTTGGATGCAAATGCAATCTTTCTATGAAGGTTTGCTTGATTCCGAAAGGATGATGGTAGATGCAACAAGTGGAGAAGGATTGATGAACAAAACAGCAGAGGAGGCTTTTACTCTCTTTGAATCCTTGAGTGCTAACTCTCAACAATGGAGCCACAATAAAGGAAGAGGAGCTCCTATGAAAGCTGTGGTCTCTGAGGTAAGTACTAATAATGAGATTGCTGCAAAACTTGATGTTATGTGTTCTTTGCTTCAACAGGCAGTGATGTGGCCCTCTAGGAAACAAAGTGGAAGTTCAAGACCAATCTTTTGCAGAGCACATGCTAGAACAAGCAAATGCCCTTCAAGCAAGGAATCCTAATAATGATCCTTACTCAAACACGTACAATCCGGGGTGGAGAAATCATCCTAATTTCAAGTGGAGCAATAACTCAAATGTGCAACAATCTCAAGGACCTGCCCCAGGATTTCAAATACAACAAAGGCAATTTCAGCAAGCTCCCCAACAAGTGCAAGAGCAAAGGGGTGATCAAATGGGAGAATTGCAAGACATGTTCAAGAAGTTCATGGGGCAACAGATGCAAACCAATCAGAATCTTCAAAATGCAGTGAACAAACTAGAAGTGCAAGTTGGGCAGATTGCATCCTCCATGAGCAATAGGGCATCCGGAACATTTCCAAGCCAAACAGAGGTGAATCCAAGGCATCAAGAGCATGCTAAAGCAGTGCACATCTTGAGAAGTGGTAAACAAGTTGATAACAAGGTTGGAGATGTCAACGAAGAGCAAGAAGATGGAGAAAACGTGGAGATCATTCAGCCACCACATAAGCAGCCCACAGCTTCCGACAAACAGTCCCTCAATCCTTCTGGAAAGAGCACAAACCCTAAGGTATCATCTAATGCTAATCAAGTTCCAATTTCAACTAATGCTTTTAGGCCTATTGCACCCTTTCCCAGCAGGTTATCAAAGTCAAAGAAAGATCAAGGCTTGGATGAGATAATGGAAACATTCAAGAAGGTGCAAATCAACATCCCATTGCTCAATGCCATTGCTCAGATTCCAAAGTATGCAAAATTTTTGAAGGATCTATGCACTAACAAGAGGAGATTCAAAGAGCATGAACAAGTTGCATTGAGTGAAGAGGTAAGTGCGATGTTACAAAGAAAGCTACCTCCAAAGCTAAAGGATCCAGGTTCATTTTCTATACCTTGTATAGTTGGTGATTTTAAGTTTCAAAAAGCTTTGCTTGATCTTGGTGCTTCTATAAACCTTATGCCATATCATGTTTATGAAAAACTTAACCTTGGTGAGTTGCAAGCCACATCTGTGAGCATTCAATTGGCAGATAGAACTATTAGGTACCCTAAGGGCATTCTAGAAGATGTTTTGGTGAAAGTGGAAGAGCTAATTTTGCCAGCAGATTTCTTGGTGTTGGAAATGGAAGAAGCACCAATTCATGACAATCAGTTACCACTCATTCTAGGTCGGCCATTCATGGCAACTGCTGGTGCTATTATTGATGTGAAGAAGGGTACATTGACTATGAACGTGTTTGATGAGACAATAGCATTCAAAGTGTTTGAAGCCTCCAAGTTTCCAAGTGATGAGCATGAACTTTTCCAGCTTGATGCAATTGATACTATGGTGAAAGAAGCACTGCCAATGAGTTATTTGGAGCCCATTGAAGCATGCATCACACAAAGCATAAGGAAAGAAGAAGCGGACAGCTTAGAGGCTGTGATATCTCCTTTACTTTTTGAGCTTGTTTGCAGCATGGATAGCTACATAGAAGTTGGAAAGAGGTATGCAAACCAATTTGAATCATTACCCCCACCTACTAATAAGGTTTTACCTTCTATTGTGCAGGCACCAGAGTTGGAATTAAAGCAATTGCCAAAACACCTTAAATATGCTTATTTAGGTGAAAATGAGACTCTACCTGTTATCATTGCCTCACACCTCAACCAAATGATGAGAAGAAGCTTTTGAGAGTTCTAAAAGAGCACAAAACCTCAATTGGGTGGAGCATTGCAGATATCAAAGGCATAAGTCCAACACTATGCATGCACAAGATATTATTGGAAGACAATGCAATGCCTAAGAGGGATGCCCAAAGACGTCTCAATCCAAACATGAAGGAGGTGGTAAGGA
Source organism: Prunus mume (assembly GCF_029339155.1). Taxonomy (NCBI): domain Eukaryota; kingdom Viridiplantae; phylum Streptophyta; class Magnoliopsida; order Rosales; family Rosaceae; genus Prunus; species Prunus mume. The sequence continues at coordinate 4,557,746 of NC_142701.1, forward strand.
AAGAGGTAATGAAGCTTTTAGATGTTGGTATTATTTACCCTATATCTGATAGTAAATGGGTGAGCCCAGTGCAAGTTGTGCCCAAAAAGTCAGGTATCACAGTGGTGAAGAATGAAGCAAATGAGCTTGTACCTACACGGGTGACCACGGGCTGGAGAGTTTGCATTGATTATAGGAAGCTCAACACAGCAACAAGCAAAGATCACTTCCCTCTTCCATTCATTGATCAGATGCTTGAGAGATTGGCTGGCCATAGCCACTATTGCTTCCTTGATGGATATTCAGGCTACAACCAAATCGCCATAGCCCCAGAGGATCAAGAGAAGACGACCTTCACATGTCCCTTTGGCACTTTCGCTTATAGGAGGATGCCTTTTGGTCTCTATGCCCCAGCCACTTTTCAAAGGTGCATGATGAGTATTTTTCCGACATGGTAGAAAGGTTCATTGAGGTATTCATGGATGACTTCTCTGTCTTTGGTGATTCTTTTGATCAATGCTTGCATAACTTATCTAAGGTGTTGGCTAGATGTGAACAGACTAACCTTGTGCTTAATTGGGAAAAATGTCATTTTATGGTTAACCAAGGCATAGTTCTTGGTCATGTCATCTCTAGTAAAGGAATCGAGGTAGATAAAGCTAAGATTGATTTGATTGCCTCCATGCCTTCACCTACTTCTGTCAAAGAAGTACGTTCTTTCCTTGGCCATGCAGGTTTCTATAGGCGTTTCATTAAGGAATTTTCTAAGATTGCGAGGCCTTTGTGCAATCTTCTTGCCAAGGACATGAGTTTTGTCTTTGATCAAAACTGTGAGAATGCTTTCAATGCTTTGAAGAAGATGCTCACAACTACCCCAATCATTATACCACCAGATTGGAGCTTGCCTTTTGAATTGATGTGTGACGCCTCTGACTATGCCGTTGGAGCTGTTTTGGGACAGCGAGTTGATAAGAAGCCACATGCCATCTACTATGCTAGTAGAACCCTCAACGATGCCCAACTCAACTATTCCACCACAGAGAAGGAGTTATTAGCTGTCATATTTGCTTTAGAGAAGTTCAGATCATATTTGATTACTAACAAGGTTATTGTTTACACTGATCATGCAGCATTAAAATACTTGTTAGCCAAGAAGGATGCCAAGCCACGACTCATTAGATGGATTCTCTTGTTGCAAGAGTTTGACTTGGAGATAAAAGATAAGAATGGAAGTGAGAATGTCGTGGCTGATCACTTGAGTAGATTGGTACATGTATCTAACGAAGAGGAGGATTCATTGCCATTGCGTGAAAGCTTCCCTGATGAGCAACTCTTCTCCATTTGTGCTTTGAATTCCCTCAATCCATTGCCTTGGTTTGCTGATATTGTTAACTATTTGTGCACTAATGAACTCCCTACAGGGTTATCTACGTTCCAACGTGACAAGCTTAGGAAGCAAGCAAGATACTACTTTTGGGATGATCCATATCTATTCAAGCATTGCCCAGACCAAGTAATTCGAAGGTGTGTGCCTGAAGGTGATTTTAAGAGCATTCTAGAGTTTTGTCACTCCCATGCATGCGGAGGCCATTTTGGAGCAAAGAAGACTGCCAGCAAAGTGCTACAATCAGGTTTCTTTTGGCCTACCCTTTTTAAGGATGCTTATGCTTTTTGTGCTTCATGTGATAGATGCCAACGGATGGGTAATTTAAATGCTAGAAATCAGATGCCTCTCACTAATATCTTAATCATTGATATATTTGATGTTTGGGGAATTGATTTCATGGGCCCTTTTCCTACCTCTTATGGATTTGAATATATATTAGTTGCTGTCGATTATGTTTCCAAATGGGTGGAAGCCATTGCCACTAGAACTAATGATGCTAAGGTTGTGATCAGTTTTCTCAAAGGAAATATTTTTACAAGGTTTGGCACACCTAGAGCAATCATTAGTGATGGTGGCTCCCACTTTGTTAACCAAGCTTTTGCAGCACTCTTGAAGAAATATGGAATCACGCATAAGGTGGCAACACCCTATCATCCTCAAACTAGTGGGCAGGTTGAGATAAGCAATAGGGAGATTAAGCACATACTTGAAAAGACAGTGAACACCACAAGGAAGGATTGGTCCATGCGTTTGGATGATGCCTGTGGGCTTATAGGACTGCTTATAAGACTCCTATAGGTATGTCTCCGTATAGGCTTGTTTTCGGATAAACCTTGTCACTTACCAGTGGAGCTTGAGCACAGAGCTTATTGGGCAATCAAGGCCTTCAATTTTGATATAAGCTGCTGGTGAAGAGGAGGCTTCAACTCAATGAGTTGGAGGAGTTGCGACATGAAGCTTATGAGAACGCTAAGCTTTACAAGGAGAAAACAAAGCAATATCATGACAAGAAAATTCTTAGGAAGACGTTTGAGAAAGGGCAGAAGGTTCTCCTATTCAATTCACGCCTTAAGCTCTTCCCAGGTAAGCCGTTCTCGGTGGATTGGCCCTTTTGTTATTACTAATGTGTTTGATCATGGCGCAGTGGAGATTCAAAATATTAAGGATGGCAGCACCTTCAAGGTGAGCGTCCATCAGTTGAAACCTTACTTTGATGCCAACTTTGATGCCAATATTGAGTCTCAAGCACTCAAGGAGCCTCCACCACTCTCTTGAAGCTCACCAGTGTTTGGACGTCGGCTGAAGACATAAAACTTAGCACTTCTTGGGAGGCAACCCAAGGTGACGAGGAGAAGATAGAATATGCGAGGAAGCTTGCTTGAGTCCTAATTGCCTCAAAGGGGAGTTTTTCTGAACTCTAACCTTTGGTTATGTCTTTCCCTTATCTTCTTTCCTTTCATTTATGAGGCATTGCTTTTTCTTACACTCTAGACATTGAGGACAATGTTTCATTTAAGTTTGGGGGGAAGGATTTAGTTATGTTGTTTCAAATTGTCAAATTTTAAAAATTTTAAAATTTTGAGTGTGTCAAATGTCTAAAAACGCAGGATTTTGTGTCTTGTGTCTTGTCTTGTTATCCTTCCAAACACCTATGATAAGACTTGGATCTAATACTAATATGGTTTCTCAGAGATTGATAGTCATTGTTTAAGGACTTTGTGTGGTTCTGAGTTAACTCTGTCTTGCATGCCATCCTTGCATTTATTGAGCACTTTGCTGAGTTAGTCCAATTTCTTGTTACTTGGAGATGTTATGCAATTCTACTTATCTCATGATCTTGGTTTCGTACTCTAGAACTTATTTGAATATCTCTTGAGACATTTTGTTGCCATACAATGCTTAGGAAGTGATTTAGGCCATGTTTGAACCGTTTGAGCTTTTCTAACCATCCCTCTACACATATTCATCCCTACTCAACCCATTTGAGCCTGCGTTAAGCCTTTCTTTGTGTAAACCATTCCTACCATAATGAACCTCTGTTTTCTTATTCTTACTTATTCTATGAGCAATTAAAGTTATCTTCAAAAAAGAGTTATAAAGAATGCAAGGTTTTTGGAGCAAAAGTGAATCATTAGTGCCATAACCCAAGTATTGAAAAGAAATAAGTTTGGGGGTATTGGTAACTAATCAAAAGAGGTAATGAAGTGTGACCAATGTAGTCACGGCCCTAGGGTGTTATAAAAGAGAAGATCATGGTGATCTAGGGTAAAGAGCCACAAAATTAGGCCAAATAAACAGATATGAAGGTGTTGAAATTATGTTGAAAATCTGCTCATGTATGTGTTCCTTACTTGTTACAAAGTTCAGTAATCTCTTATGCTCTTACCTATGCTTTAATTATGCTCAAAATATTGTATATCTCATATCCCTTCTTTCGTTCAACCACTACCCTAAACCTCATTACTACCCTTGTAAAGTCCTTTTGATCCTTGGTGTTGCATGGTATTATGTGGAGAGAAGATTGGATAATGAGCTTATGGGGTTCGGAATTTTTGATTTTGCTCTAAGTGTGTGCGCATGTACTTATTTGAGTTGCAGGTGTTGTTCTGATTTGACATTCACACACTACACTTAAGGATGTCATTGTGAGCTTTGGTTACCCTTGAATCATGTGTGGAACTTAGATTGTGATTGTTGTGTTTCTTTGGAACCATATATTTGGTGATTCTTTGAGGATATTGTTTGGAAGGCTAGCAGCTTATTTCCTGTTTTCTAAATGGTATTTTTCCTTTGTTTTGCTTGAGGACTAGCAAAATCTAAGTTTGGGGGTATTTGATAAGGTCATAATTTCACACATTTGCATGCCTTCTTTGCTTAGTAATTTTGTTTAGCTTCTCTTTATTTTGAGTCTCTTACCTATGTTTGTGTGTTTTGTAGGTTAAGACAGCAAGAGATCACATTTGATGCAATCCATGCTTGTTAAGGGCTGATTGGGATAAGAGGAATATGGGCTTAAAGACAAACCCAATTTGGGCCACACTCCTTGTCAGTCCAGTTTCGTAGGTCATCTTGCAGGCCTCATTTCAGCAACTTACACAGGTCGGATGAGGAGACATCCTTGATAGAAGTTGTTCCAATGGGTGTCTATTATAACATATCCAAATTTCAGCCCAATTGGATAAATCTGGAGCCCTTAGCACGTCAAAGACTGAACCAAGGTCACAGAAATGTCATGATTGGCTGCCATCACATCTACATCCCTAGAGCCATGTGCTCAGCATGGGCAGCCATACATGGGAGTCAAATCAGCTCAGGAACTCAGAAAGATGAACAAAAGTCAAGCTTTCCATAAAGACACCATACCAAAGCATGGGCAGCTGGAGCAAGTGGCAAGCATGGGCGAAGGAGCAGTTGGGAGCAGCTAAGAGAGGTGTGCTTCACCAGCCAAAGGGGAGGACGAAATTTCTCTCTATAAATAGAGAGCTGCTCACTCATTCAAGGGATAGGCAGACACACACATTCACTTCATCCATTACTCTCAAACACACATTCAGATTCACCACAAAGAGAGAAGAGAGCTGGAGCTGTCCTGGGAATTCCTTGCTGCCATCATCTAGTTCTTCTCCTCTCTTTATCCTATCTATGTATTTCTTATTTTCTGTACTCATAGTTATGTCTAACTAACCCATTTAGTTAGGGCTTAGGATGAAGCCCTAGTCATGAATATTCAATGTTATGGATGATTTTATAGTTAATTGATTTCCTTGCTTTCATTACCAAGTTGTTAATCTCTAGTTTATTATGTGCTTGATGTATGTTTTCTTGGAGTAGCTAACTAAGATTTTATGCATCTAGCACAGGTTGGGAAGGGGTTTAGATTCACCAATTCTACTCTCCTTTCACAAGCAACACATGAATAGCCTAAGAATCATTCAAGGGGTTAATAACCATAGGTTGACTAGGACAGATACCATGTTCTAGGACTTGTGTGATTATCATATTCTCAAGGAGCTTAATGACTCTTGTATGCTTTATTCTAAGTAGATACCATGCTTAGGTTGCATATTAGAGATCACGTGTTGTGTAGATACCATGCATAATCACATGCCTTAGGAGAATCATGCATCCTGCACCTAGATACCATAGGCTTGTATGCGATAATCTATTGTTGATGAAGCTTGAGTCAATTTCTATGCATTCATAACTTGGATAGGAAGACTAGTGGTAGATTCCAAGGCTCTAACACATCTCAATCTTTGTTTCACAACTTTTTGATTGCTGCCAGTGTTTACTTTTGAGCACTTTCATTTCACGTTCTTCTTTTCATTTCAACAACAAAACCCCCCATTTCGAGTGCGTTTGTGGTGCTAGGATTCTGTCCTAGACCTTGAGTAATTAGCAAGAGGCATTGTTGAATTTGACCTTGCCTTTAGCTAGTTAGTCAGTTTCTTTGTTCTATGTTTTTCTAGCATTCTAAGTAATTTAGCTTGGAACCAAGTTACCATTCTCTGTGGGATCGACCTCGTATTTACATAAGCTATACTATAAACGGTTCGTGCACTTGCGAGAATTAAAGTTGCTGTTTTTAATAACTCATTTTAGTTGTTAGGAATTGAATCAACACAATACACCAACCACTCCATTTCAGAACGAACTTGTACGAACTTGAATCGTCGATTCCATGGACCAATCGATATCAGTTGAGCCCAAAAGCTGAAACATCATAACACGGTGGAAGGAGGCATTTGGTGTGTTTTGAATGAAATCAATCTCCAAAACTATGCAATACACCAACCACTCCATTTCAAAAGGAACCCGTATGAACCAGAATTGTTTGATTTCATGGACCAATCGATATAGAATTGAGTCAGAAACTTGGGGAACATCATAACACGTTGGGAGGAGTGATTTGGTGTGTTTTGAGTGAAATCCATGGCAAAACTATGCAATACACCAACCACTCCATTTGAGAATGAGCTTCGTACGAACTTGAATCTATCTATTCTATGGACCAATTGATATCGGATTGAGTCCAAAACTTGGGAAACCTCATAAGGCGGTGGGAGGAGGCATTTGGTGCGTTTTGAGTGAAATCAAATGGCCAAAACTATACGCCAACCACTCCATTTTAGAAGCGAACCCGAACTGAATTGTTCGATTTCATGGACCAATCGATATCGGATTGAGTCGAAACTTGGGAACATCATAACACGTTGGGAGGAGTGATTTGGTGTGTTTTAGTGAAATCAATGGCCAAAACTATGCAATACACCAACCACTCCATTTCGAATGAGCCGTACGAACTTGAATCTTCTATTCTATGGACCAATCGATATCGGATTGAGTCCAAAACTTGGGAAACCTCATAACACGGTGGGAGGAGGCATTTGGTGCGTTTAAGTGAAATCAATGGCCAAAACTATGCAATCACCAACCACTCCATTTGAGCGAACCGTCGAACTGGGTATTCGATTTCATGGACCATCGATATCGGATTGAGTCGAAACTTGGGGAACATCGTAACACGTTGGGAGGAGTGATTTGCTGTGTTTTGAGTGAAATCAATGGCCAAAACTATGCAATACACCAACCACTCCATTTGAGCGAACATCTTACGAACTTTGTCGTCCGATTCTATGGACCAATCGATATCGGATTGAGTCCAAAACTGGGGAAACATCATAACACGGTGGGAGGAGGCATTTGGTGTGTTTTGAGTGAAATTAAATGGCCAAAACTACGCAATACACCAACCACTCCACTTTAGAACGTGCCCGTACGAACTTGAATGTTCCTATTCTATGCACCAATCGATATCGGATTGAGTCCAAAACTTAGAAACATCATAACACGGTGGGAGGAGGCATTTGGTGTGTTTTGAGAGATATCAATGGCCAAAACTATGCAATACACCAACTACTCCTTTTGAGCGAACCCGTGCGAACTTGAATCATCGATTCTACGGACCAATTGATATCAGTTGAGTCAAAACTTAGGAAAATCATAACACGGTGGGAGAGGGATTTGGTGTGTTTTGAGTGAACTCCAATGGGCAAAACTATGCAATACAACAACCACTCCATTTCAGAACGAGCTTCGTACGAACTTGAATCGTCCTATTCTATGGACCAATCGATATTGGATTGAGTCCTAAACTTGGGAAACATGATAACACGGTGGGAGGAGGCATTTGGTGTGTTTTGAGTGAAATCAAATGGCCAAAACTACGCATAATACACCAACCACTCCATTTGAGCGAGCCGAACTTAAATCGTCCTATTCTATGGATCAATCGATATCGGATTGAGTCCAAAACTTGGGAAACATCATAATACGGTGGGAGGAGGCATTTGGTGTGTTTTGGGTGAAATCCAATGGCCAAAACTATGCAATACACCAACCACTCCATTTTAGAACGAACTTCTTATGAACCTGAATTGTTCGATTTCATGGACCAATCGATATCGGATTGAGTCAGAAACTTGGGGAACATCGTAACACGTTGGGAGGAGTGATTTGCTGTGTTTTGAGTGAAATCCAATGGCCAAAACTATGCAATACACCAACCACTCCATTTCAGAACGAACATCTTACGAACTTTAATCGTCCGATTCTATGGACCAATCGATATCGGATTGAGTCCAAAACTGAAACATCATAACACGGTGGGAGGAGGCATTTGGTGTGTTTTGAGTGAAATTAAATGGCCAAAACTATAATACACCAACCACTCCACTTTAGAGCGTGCCGTACGAACTTGAATGTTCCTATTCTATGCACCAATCGATATCGGATTGAGTCCAAAACTTGGGAAACATCATAACACGGTGGGAGGAGGCATTTGGTGTGTTTTGAGAGATATCAATGGCCAAAACTATGCAATACACCAACTACTCCTTTTGAGCGAACGTCGAACTTGAATCATCCGATTCTACGGACCAATGATATCGGATTGAGTCCAAAACTTAGGAAAATCATAACACGGTGGGAGGAGGATTTGGTGTGTTTTGAGTGAACTCAATGGGCAAAACTATGCAATACAACAACCACTCCATTTGAGCGAGCTTCGTACGAACTTGAATCGTCCTATTCTATGGACCAATCGATATTGGATTGAGTCCAAAACTTGGGAAACATGATAACACGGTGGGAGGAGGCATTTGGTGTGTTTTGAGTGAAATCAATGGCCAAAACTATACAATCGCCAACCACTCCATTTGAGCGAACCGTATGAAATTGAATTATTCAATTCGTGGACCAATAGATATCGGATTGAGTCAAAACTTGGGAACATCATAACACGTTGGGAGGAGTGATTTGGTGTGTTTTAAGTGATATCAATGGCCAAAACTATGCAATACACCAACCACTCCATTTGAGCGAACTTGTACGAACTTGAATCGTCCGATTCTATGGACCAATCGATATCGGATTGAGTCCAAAACTTAGGAAAATCATAACACGGTGGGAGGAGGCATTTGGTGTGTTTTGAGTGAAATCAAATGGCCAAAATACGCAATATACCAACCACTCCATTCTGAGGCAGCTTAAATGCAGCTGGGATCGACCTAGTCTATGGACCAATGGATATCGGATTGAGTCCAAAACTTGGGAAACATCATATCACGGTGGGAGGAGGCATTTGGAGTGTTTTGAGTGAAATCAAATGGCCAAAACTATGCAATACACCAACCACTCCATTTGAGCGAACCGTGCGAACTTGAATCTTCCTATTCTATGGACCAATGGATATCGGATTGAGTCCAAAACTTGGGAAACATCATAATACGGTGGGAGGAGGCATTTGGTGTGTTTTGGGTGAAATCCAATGGCCAAAACTATGCAATAACCACTCCATTTAGACGAACTTCTTATGAACCTGAATTGTTCGATTTCATGGACCAATCGATATCGGATTGAGTCCAAACCTTAGGAAAATCATAACATGGTGGGTGGAGGCACTTGGTGTGTTTTGAGTGAACTCCAATGGCCAAAACTATGCAATACACCAACCACTTCATTTCAGCGAACTTCGTATGAACCAGAATTGTTTGATTTCATGGACCAATCGATGTCGGGTTGAGTCCAAAACTTGGGAAACATCATAACACGGTGGGAGAAGGCATTTGGTGTGTTTTTTGAGATATCGAATGGTCAAAACTATGCAATAAACCAAATACTCCATTTCAGAACGAACTTTGTACGAACTTGAATCGTCCTATTCTATGGACCAATCGATATTGGATTGAGTCCTAAACTTGGGAAACATCATAACACGGTGGGAGTAGGCATTTGGAGTGTTTTGAGTGAAATCAAATGGCCAAAACTATGCAATACACCAACCACTCCATTTCAGAATGAGCTTGTACGAACTTGAATCGTCTATTCTATGGACCAATGGATATCGGATTGAGTCCAAAACTTGGGAAACATCATAACACGGTGGGAGGAGGCATTTGGTGTGTTTTGGGTGAAATCAATGTAAAACTATACATAACCACTCCATTTGAAAAGAACTTGTATGAACTGAATTGTTCGATTTCATGGACCAATCGATATCGGATTGAGTCGAAACTTGGGAACATCATAACACGTTGGGAGGAATGATTTGGTGTGTTTTGAGTGAAATCAATGGCCAAAACTATGCAATACACCAACCACTCCATTTGAGCGAACGTCTGAAGTTAGATAAATCGAGTTCTATGGACCAATCGACATCGGATTGATTCCTAACTGGGAAACATCATAACACTGTGGGAGGAGGCATTTGGTGTGTTTTGAGTGAAATTTAATGGCCAAAACTCACAATACACTAACCACTCCATTTCGAGAGCAGCCATACGAACTTTAATCTTCCTATTCTATGGACCAATCGATGTCGGATTGAGTCAAAACTTGGGAAACATCATAACACGGTGGGAGGAGGCATTTGGTGTGTTTTGAGAGATATCCAATGGCCAAAACTATACAATACACCAACTACTCCATTTGAGCGAACCGTATGAACTGAATTGTTCGATTTCATGGACCAATAGATATCGGTTGAGTCAGAAACTTGGGGAACATCATAACACGTTGGGAGGAGTGATTTGGTGTGTTTTGAGTGAAATCAAATGGCCAAAAATGCAATGTACCAACCACTCCATTCAGAGAGCGAGCCGTTTGGATCGACCTATTCTATGGACCAATGGATATCGGTTGAGTCCAAAACTTGGGAAATATCATATCACGGTGGGAGGAGGCATTTGGAGTGTTTTGAGTGAAATCAAATGGCCAAAACTCATAATACACCAACCACTCCATTTCAGAATGAGCTTCGTACGAACTTGAATCTTCTATTCTATGGACCAATGGATATCGGATTGAGTCAAAACTTGGGAAACATCATAATACGGTGGGAGGAGGCATTTGGTGTGTTTTGAGTGAAATCAATGGCCATAACTTTGCAATACACCAACCACTCCATTTCAAAGCGAACCGTATGAACTTGAATTGTTCGATTTCATGGACCAATCGATATCGGTTGAGTCAAAACTTGGAACATCATAACACGTTGGGAGGAGCGATTTGGTGTGTTTTAAGTGAAATCCAATGCCCAAAACTATGCAATACACCAACCACTCCATTTCAGAACGAACTTCGTGCGAACTTGAATCGTCCGATTCTATGGACCAATTGATACGGATTGAGTCCAAAAGCTGGGAAACATCAGAACACGGTGGGAGGAGGCATTTGGTGTGTTTTGAGTGAAATTAAATGGCCAAAACTACACAATACACCAACCACTCCATTTCAGAACGAGCTTCGTACGAACTTGAATCGTCTATTCTATGGACCAATTGATATCGGATTGAGTCCAAAACTTGGGAAACATCATAATACGATGGGAGGAGGCATTTGGTGTGTTTTGAGTGAAATTAAATGGCCAAAACTACTGATAACTCATATATTTATACATTTATACCATCCATTTCTAGTCTATTTGTGATGTTTTTGAGTTAAACATGTTGCGTTTTACCCTATTTTGTGTTAGTATGCAGTTGCACCTACTTTAGGATCAAGTTGAAGGCAAAAGAAATCAAAACATGTCATTTTTGGAGCTGGCCACTATTCAAACGTGGAAAGAAATTTCGTGACCTGTTTTGAAGTCCAAATAAAGATCCAAAGTGAACCTGGCTTGTTTAAAGACTAAAGCGGAATGGGAAAGTAATGGGGATTTCTAGCCTGATTTGGAGGTGCCAAATAAGGCAAAAACGTGCAAAATAAAGGCTGATTTATTAGGATCTCTTTGGAATATCTGACAGCCTCTTTTACCCATAAAAACTTGCCTTTTAGCCACTTTCAGACCCTATTTATTTTGGACAATTTCACAACCCTAGACATCCTTCTTTTTGTTATTCTCCCCTTTCACACACACTAAAACCCTAGCCGCCCATATATTTCCACCATCAAGACTCATTGCAGGAGGCTGTTCTTGGAGAAGTTAAACATCAGAATTGGTTCAAGGGTTTCCTCTCATGAATTTATTTTCACTCATGTTGTTTATTTTCGTTTTAATCTTTGTGAACATGATGTGTAACTAAATTCATAGCTAGGGATTTCGATGTAGCCTTGCAACATTGATCCATGTTTCTAAGTTAAAGTATTGAGTTCATCAATCTGTTTCTTGTTTCATTCATTGAATCTATTGTTAAATTTGTTTGTCAATTTTAATGTCTGATCACCATTAGGGTTGCCTACAGATTATCTAGTCAAGGTTATTGTAAACATCATGCTTAATCTTGGTAGACATGTGAATGCATGAAGAGAATGCTATGCAAACATCCTGCCATGTGTTTTCTTGGTTCTTTAACGTTTTCTTGAATGGTAATGACTCTTAACTTGGAACAAAGTTGAACATCCCAATTAGGTTGCATATTAGGAGAATTTGATCAAAACCACACATCATATGGCTGATCATATATATGTAAAACGAACTCTGGAAACAGGTTGGTAGTTGAATACGGTTTAATTTTATAAACATGGAATTGGTTTTGCAATGGTGAATTCGAAATCCCTGGTCTCATCCCTATTCTTCTTACATCAATATCTCATTCGCTGCTACATTCGTCTTGCATTTTAAGTTATCTTTCATTTACAACACAAACTACTCTCAATTTGTTACTTTCACTTTTAGTTAGGGTTCTTTCAAAACTAGTAATTTATAGAGGTCCAATCGGTCCCTGTGGTTCGACACCCTTACTTGTACCATTATACTAACCATATATTGACACTTGGAAGGAACACAACAACTACACAATACACCACCACCCCATTTCAGAGCGAGCTCGTAAACGAACTTGAATCGTCCTATTCTATGGACCAATCGATATTGGATTGAGTCCTAAACTTAGGAAACATCATAACACGGTGGGAGGAGGCATTTGGTGCGTTTTGAGTGAAATCAATGGCCAAAACTATGCAATACACCAACCACTCCATTTCAGAGCAGAACTTCATATGAACAGAATTGTTTGATTTCATGGACCAATCGATATTGGATTGAGTCAAAACTTGGGAAACATCATAACACGGTGGGAGGAGGCATTTGGTGTGTTTTGAGTGAACTCAATGGGCAAAACTATGCAATACAACAACCACTCCATTTGAGCGAACCGTACGAACTTGAATAGTCGATTCTATGGACCAATCGATATCGGATTAGTCAAAACTTGGGAAAATCATAACACGGTGGGAGGAGGCATTTGGTGTGTTTTGAGTGAACTCAATGGGCAAAACTATGCAATACAACAACCACTCCATTTGAGCAGGCCGTACGAACTTGAATCGTCCGATTCGTGGACCAATCGATATCGGATTGAGTCCAAAACTTAGGAAAATCATAACACGGTGGGAGGAGGAATTTGGTGTGTTTTGAGTGAACTCCAATGGGCAAAACTATGCAATACAACAACCGCTCCATTTGAGCAGGCTTTTATGCGAACTTGAATCGTCTATTCTATGGACCAATCGATATTCGATTGAGTCCTAAACAGGAAACATCATAACACGGTGGGATGAGGCATTTGGTGTGTTTTGAGTGAAATCCAATGGCCAAAACTATGCAATACACAACCACTCCATTTGAGCAGAACACTTCGTATGAACTGAATTGTTCGATTTCATGGACCAATCGATATCGGATTGAGTCGAAACTTGGGAACATCATAACACATTGGGAGGAGTGATTTGGTGTGATTGAGTGAAATCGATGGCCAACACTATGCAATACACCAACAACTCCATTTCAAGCGAGCTTTACGAACTTAGAATCGTCGATTCTATGGACCAATCGATATCGGGTTGAGTCAAAAACTTGGGAAATATCATAAGGCGGTGGGAGGAGGCATGTGGTGTGTTTTGGTGAAATCCAATGGCCAAAACTATGCAATACACCAACCACTCCATTTGAAGCGAACTTAATCACGAACTTCATTAAATCGATTCTATGGACCAATCGATATCGGATTGAGTCCAAAACTTGGGAAACATCATAACACGGTGGGAGGAGGCATTTGGAGTGTTTTGAGTGAAATCAAATGGCCAAACTATAAAACCCAACCACTCCATTTGAGCACCGTACGAACTTGAATCGTCCTATTCTATGGACCAATGGATGTCGGATTGAGTCCAAAACTTGGGAAACATTATAATCGATGGGAGGAGGCATTTGGTGTGTTTTAGTGAAATCAATGGCCAAAACTATGCAATACACCAACCACTCCATTTGAGCGAGCTTAAATGCGAACTTGGATCGTCGATTCTATGGACCAATCGATATCGGATTGTGTCCAAAACTTGGAAACATCATAACACGGTAGGAGGAGGCATTTGGGGTGTTTTGGGTGAAATCAAATGGCCAAAACTATACAATACACCAACCACTCCATTTCAGAGCATGCGAACTTGAATCGTCCTATTCTATGGACCAATCGATATTGGATTGAGTCCTAAACTTGAAACATCATAACACGGTGGGAGGAGGCATTTGGTGCGTTTTGAGTGAAATCCAATGGCCAAAACTATGCAATACACCAACCACTCCATTTCAGAAGCGAACCGTATGAACTTGAATTGTTCAATTCATGGACCAATCGATATCGGATTGAGTCAGAAACTTGGGAACATCATAACACATTGGGAGGAGTGATTTGGTGTGTTTGGAAATCAATGGCCAAAACTATGCAATACACCAACAACACCATTTCAAAAGCGAACTTAAATGCGAACTTGACTCTTCGATTCTATGGACCAATCGATATCGGGTTGAGTCAAACACTTGGGAAATATCATAACACGGTTGGAGGAGGCATTTGGTGTGTTTTGAGTGTTATCAATGGCCAAAACATGCAATACACCAACCACTCCATTTGAAAGAACCCGTATGAACTGAATTGTTCGATTTCATGGACCAATCTATATCGGATTGAGTAAAAACTTGGGAACATCATAACACGTTGGGGCAGTGATTTGGTGTGTTTTGAGTGAAATCAATGGCCAAAACTCATAATACACCACTCCATTTGAGCAGAACCGTCCGAACTTGAATCGTCGATTCTATGGACCAATCGATATCGGATTGAGTCCAAAACTGAGAAACATCATAACACGGTGGGAGGAGGCATTTGGTGTGTTTTGAGTGAATTTAAATGGCCAAAACTATGCAATACACCAACCACTCCATTTAGAGCAGAGCTTAAATGCGAACTTGAATCTTCTATTCTATGGACCAATTGATATCGGTTGAGTCCAAAACTTGGGAAACATCATAACACGGTGGGAGGAGGCATTTGGTGTGTTTTGAGTGAAATCAATGGCCAAAACTATGCAATACACCAACCACTCCATTTGGAGCGAACCCTTTGTCGAACTTCAATCGTCCGATTCTATGGACCAATCGATATCGGATTGAGTCCAAAACTTGGGAAACATCATAACACGGTGGGAGGAGGCATTTGGAGTGTTTTGAGTGAAATCAAAGGCCAAAAATACACAACCACTCCATTTGAGAGCGACCGTACGAACTTAGAACGTCCTATTCTATGGACCAATCGATATAGGATTGAGTCCTAAACTTCGGGAAACGTCATAACACGGTGGGAGGAGGCATTTGGTGTGTTTTGAGTGAAATCCAATGGCCAAAACTATGCAATACCAACCACTCCATTTCAGAACGAACTTCGTTTGAACCTGAATTGTTCGATTTCATGGACCAATCGATATCGGATTGAGTCAAAAACTTGGAGAACATCATAACACGTTGGGAGGAGTGATTTG
Organism: Prunus mume; assembly: GCF_029339155.1. Taxonomy (NCBI): domain Eukaryota; kingdom Viridiplantae; phylum Streptophyta; class Magnoliopsida; order Rosales; family Rosaceae; genus Prunus; species Prunus mume. The sequence continues at coordinate 4,573,428 of NC_142701.1, forward strand.
GTGTGTTTTGAGTGAAATCCAATGGCCAAAACAATGCAATACACCAACCACTCCATTTGAAGCAGAACTTCGTACAAACTTCAGTCGTCCGATTCTAGGGACCAATCGATATCGGGTTGAGTCAAAAACTTGGGAAATATCATAACACGTTGGGAGGAGGCATTTGGTGTGTTTTGAGTGAAATCCAATGGCCAAAACTATGCAATACACCAACCACTCCATTTCAAAGCGAACTTCGTGCGAACTTGAATCGTCCTATTCTATGGACCAATGGATATTGGATTGAGTCCTAAACTTGGGAAACATCATAATACGGTGGGAGGAGGCATTTGGTGTGTTTTGGGTGAAATCCAATGGCCAAAACTTACAATACACCAACCACTCCATTTGAGCAGGCTTAAATCGAACTTGGATCGTCTTATTCTATGGACCAATCGATATCAGATTGAGTCCAAAACTTAGAAACATCATAACACGGTGGGAGGAGGCATTTGGGTGTTTTGAGTGAAATCAAATGGCCAAAATGCAATAACACCAACCACTCCATTTGAGCAGCTTGTAGAACTTGAATCATCCTATTCTATGGACCAATCGATATTGGATTGAGTCCTAAACTTGGGAAACATCATAACACTTTGTAGGAGGAGGCATTTGGTGTGTTTTGAATGAAATCAATGGCCAAAACTATGCAATACACCAACTCCATTTGAGAACGAACTTCGTATGAACCAGAATTATTTGATTTGATGGACCAATCGATGTAGGATTGAGTCCAAAACTTGGGAAACATCATAACACGGTGGGAGGAGGCATTTGGTGTGTTTTGGTGAAATCCAATGGCCAAAACTATGCAATACACCAACCACTCCATTTCACGAACCCGTCGAACTTGAATTGTTCGATTTCATGGACCAATCGATATCGGATTGAGTCAAAACTTGGAAACATCATAGCAGTGGGAGGAGGCATTTGGTGCGTTTTGGTGAAATCGGTGGCCAACAATATGCAATACACCAACAACTCCATTTCAAAGCGAACTTAATGCGAACTTGAATCGTCAGATTCTATGGACCAATCGATATCGGTTGAGTCAAAACTTAGGAAATATCATAAGGCGGTGGGAGGAGGCATTTGGTGTGTTTTGGTGAAATCAATGGCCAAACACTATGCAATACACCAACAACTCCATTTCAAAGCGAGCGTACGAACTTGAATCGTCAGATTCTATGGACCAATCGATATCAGGTTGAGTCAAAAACTTGGAAATATCATAAGGCGGTGGGAGGAGGCATGGTGTGTTTTGAGTGAAATCCAATGGCCAAAACTATGCAATACACCAACAACTCCATTTCAAAAGCGAACCGCGAACTTGAATCGTCCGATTCTATGGACCAATCGATATCGGATTGAGTCCAAAACTTGGGAAACATCATAACACGGTGGGAGGAGGCATTTGGAGTGTTTTGAGTGAAATCAAAAGGCCAAATCGCACACACCAACCACTCCATTTGAGCAGGCAAACCGTCACGAACTTGAGTCGTCTATTCATGGACCAATCGATATAGGATTGAGTCCTAAACTTGAGAAAGCGTCATAACACGGTGGGAGGAGGCATTTGGTGTGTTTTGAGTGAAATCAATGGCCAAAACTATGCAATACACCAACCACTCCATTTGAGCGAACCGTTTGAACTTGAATTGCCGATTTCATGGACCAATCGATATCGGATTGAGTCAAAAACTTGGAGAACATCATAACACGGTTGGGAGGAGTGATTTGGTGTGTTTGAGAAATCCAATGGCCAAAACAATGCAATACACCAACCACTCCATTTCAGAAGCGAACTCCGTACAAACTTCAATCGTCCGATTCTAGGGACCAATCGATATCGGGTTGAGTCAAAAACTTGGGAAATATCATAACACGTTGGGAGGAGGCATTTGGAGTGTTTTGAGTGAAATCAAAGGCCAAAAGTCGCCACACACCAACCACTCCATTTGAGCGAGCCGTCTGAACGAGTCATCCTATTCGTGGACCAATCGATATAGGATTGAGTCCTAAACTTCGAAACGTCATAACACGGTGGGAGGAGGCATTTGGTGTGTTTAGGTGAAATCAATGGCCAAAACTATGCAATACACCAACCTCCATTTGAGCGAACCGTTTGAATCTGAATTATTGATTCATGGACCAATCGATATCGGATTGAGTCAAAAACTTGGAGAACATCATTAACACGTTGGGAGGTGATTTGGTGTGTTTTGGTGAAATCAATGGCCAAACAATGCAATACACCAACCACTCCATTTGGAGCGAACCGTACAAACTTCAATCGTCAGATTCTAGGACCAATCGATATCAGTTGAGTCCAAAACTTGGAAACATCATAACACGGTGGCAGGAGGCATTTGGGCTGTTTTGAGTGAAATCCAATGGCCAAAACTATGCAACACACCAACCACTCCATTTGAGCGAACTTGTACGAACTTGAATTGTCCGATTCTATGGACCAATGGATATCGGATTGAGTCCAAAACTTGGGAAACATCATAACATGGTGGGAGGAGGCATTTGGTGTGTTTTGAGTGAAATCAATGGCCAAAATGTTGATTCAGATCCTAACAACTAAAATGAGTTATTAAAAACAGCAACTTTAATTCTATCGCGAGGTGCACGAACCGTTTATAGTATAGCTTATGTAAATCTGAAGTCGATCCCACAGAGAATGGTAACTTGGTTCCAAGTTAAATTACTTAAAATGCTAGAAAACATAGAACAAAGGAACTGCTAACTTGAAGCTAAAGGCAAGGTCAGATTCAACAATGCCTCTTGCTAATTACTCAAGGTCTAGGACAGAATCCAGCACTACACACCTTTTTCGAAATGGGGGTTTTGTTGTTTGAAATGAAAGAAGGCGTAAAATGAAAGTGCTCAGAGAAAGTAAACACAGCGACAATCAACAAGTTGTGAAACAAAGATTGAGAGGTGTTAGAGCCTCGGAATCTACCACTAGTCTTCCTATCAAATATAGAATGCATAGAAATTGACTCAAGCTTCATCAACAATAGATTATAACGCATACAAGCCTATGGTATCTAGAGTGCGGATGCATGGATTCTCTGACGCATGTGATTATGCATGGTATCTACACAACACGTGATCTCTAATATGCAACCTAAGCATGGTATCTACTTAGAATAAAGCATACAAGGGTCATTAAACCTTGAAAATATGATAATCACACAGAGTCCTAGAATATGGTATCTGTCCTAGTCAACCTATAGTTTTAACCCTTGAATGATTCTTAGGCCATTCATGTGTTGCTTGTGAAAGGAGAGTAGGGAATGGTGAATCTAAACCCTTCCCAACCTGTGCTAGATGCATAAAATCCTAGTTAGCTACTCTAAGAAAACACATCAAGCACATAATAAGCTGAGATTAACAACTTGATAATAAGCAAGAAATCAATTAACTATAAAATCATCCATAACATTGAATATTCATGACTAGGGCTTCATCCTAAGCCCTAACTAAATGGATTAGTTAAACATAACTATGAATACAGAAAATAAGAAATACATAGATAGGATAAAGAGAGGAGAAGAACTAGATGATGGCAGCAAGGAATTCCCAGGACAGCTCCAAGCTCTCTTCTCTCTTTATGGTGAATCTGAATTTGTGTATGAGAGTAATGGGTGAAGTGAAATTGTGTATCTGACTCTCTATATCCTTGAATGAGTGTGCAGCCCTCTATTTATAGAGTGCAATTTTGTCCTCCCCTTTGGCTGGTGAAGCACACCTCTCTTAGTTGCTCCCAACTGCTCCCTTCCCATGCTTGCCAGCTGCTCCGACTGCCAAATACATGCTGTGGTATGGTTTTTATGGAAAGCTTGACTTTTGTCCATCTTTCTGAGTTCCTGAGCTGATTTGACTCCATGTATGGCTGCCCATGCTGAGCACATGGCTCTAGGGATTTAGATGTGATGGCAGCCAATCATGACATTTCTGTGAACTTGGTTCAGTCTTTGACGTGCTAAGGGCTCCAGATTTATCCAATTGGGCTGAAATTTGGATATGTTATAATAGACACCCATTGGAACAACTTCTATCAGAATGTCTCCTCATCGATATATAAGTTGCTGAAATGAGGCCTGCAAGATGACCTACGAAACTGGACTGACAAGAGTGTGGCCCAAATTGGGTTTGTCTTTAAGCCCATATTCCTCTTATCCCAATCAGCCCTTAACAAGCATGGATTGCATCAAATGTGATCTCTTGCTGTCTTAACCTACAAAACACACAAACATAGGTAAGAGACTCAAAATAAAGAGAAGTTAAACAAAATTACTAAAGCAAAGAAGGCATGCAAATGTGAAAGTATGACCTTATCAAATACCCCCAAACTTAGATTTTGCTAGTCCTCAAGCAAAACAAAGGAAAAATACCATTTAGAAAACAGGAAATAAGCTGCTAGCCTTCCAAACAATATCCTCAAAGAATCACCGAAATATATGGTTCCAAAGAAACACAACAATCACAATCTAAGTTCCACACATGATTCAAAGGGTAACCAAGGCTCACTGACATCCTTAAGTGTAGTGTGTGAATGCCAAATCAGAACAACACCTGCAACTCAAATAAGTACATGCGCACAGTTAGAGCAAAATCAAAATTCCGAACCCCATAAGCTCATTATCAATCTTCTCTCCACATAATAATACCATACCACCAAGGATCAAAGGACTTTACAATGGTAGTAGTGAGGTTTAGGGTAGTGGTTGAAGCGAAAGAAGGGATATGAGATATACAATATTTTGATCATAATTAAAGCATAGGTAAGAGCATAAGAGATTACTGAACTTTGTAACAAGCAAGGAACACATACATGAGCAGATTTTCAACATAATTTCAGCACCTTCATATCTGTTTATTTGGCCTAATTTTGTGGCTCTTTACCCTAGATCACCATGATCTTCTCTTTTATAACACCCTAGGGCCGTGACTACATTGGTCACACTTCATTACCTCTTTTGATTAGTTACCAGTACCCCCAAACTTATTTCTTTTCAACACTTGGGTTATGGCACTAATGATTCACTTTTGCTCCAAAAACCTTGCATTCTTTATAACTCTTTTTGAGATAACTTTAATTGCTCATAGAATAAGTAAGAATAAAAAACAGAGGTTCATTATGGTAGGAATGGTTTACACAAAGAAGGCTTAACGTTGAGCTCAAATGGGTTGAGTAGGGATGAATACATGTAGAGGATGGTTAGAAAAGCTCAAGCAGTTCAAACATGGCCTAAATCACTTCTTAAGCATTGTATGGCAACAAAATGTCTCAAGAGATATTCAAATAAGTTCTAAATGCAAACCAAGATCATGGGATAAGTAGAATTGCATAACATCTCCAAGTAGCAAGAAATTGGACTAACTTTATTCAGCAAAGTGCCCAATAAGTGCAAGGATACGCATGCAAGACAAAAGTTAACTCAGAACCACACAAAGTCCTTAAACAATGACTATCAATCTCTGAGAAACCATATTAGTATTAGATCCAAGTCTTATCATAGGTGTTTGGAAGGATAACAAGACAAGACACAAAATCCTGCGTTTATAGACATTAGACACACTCAAAATTTTAAATTTTTAAAATTTGACAATTTGAAACTAACATAACTAAATCCTTCCCCCCAAACTTAAATGAAACATTGTCCTCAATGTCTAGAGTGTAAGAAAAGCAATGCCTCATAAATGAAAGGAAGAAGATAAGGGAAAGACATAACCAAAGGTTAGGTTCAGAAAAACTCCCCTTTGAGGCAATTGGGGCATAAACAAGCTTCGCATATTCTATCTTCTCCTCGTCACCTTGGGTTGCCTCCCAAGAAGCGCTAAGTTTTATGTCTTCTTGGACGTCAAACACTGGTGAGCTTCAAAAGTGGTGACTCCTTGAGTGCTTGAGACTCAATATGGCATCAAAGTTGGCATCAAAGTAAGGTTTCAACCGATGTCCCGTTCACCTTGAAGGTGCTGCCATCCTTAATATTTTGAATCTCCACTCGCCATGATCAAACACATTAGTAATAACAAAAGGCCAATCCACCGAGAATGAAACTTGCTTAGGAAGAGCTTAAGGCGTGGGAATTGAATAGGAGAACCTTCTGCCCGCTTTCTCAAGCGTCTTCCTAAATTTTCTTGTCATGATATTCCTTTGTTTTCTCCTTGTAAAGCTTAGCGTTCTCATACGCTTCATGTAGCAACTCCTCCAACTCATTGAGTTGAAGCCTCCTCTTCTCACCAGCAGCTTTCATATCAAAATTGAAGGCCTTGATTGCCCAATAAGCCTGTGCTCAAGCTCCACTGGTAAGTGACAAGGTTTACCTGAAAACAAGCCTATCTGGAGACATACCTAGGAGTCTTATAAGCATCCTGTAAGCCCACAGTCCATCATCCAAGCGCATGGACCAGCCCTTCCTTGTAGTATTCTTTGTCTTTTCAAGTATGTGCTTAATCTCCCTATTGCTTATCTCAACCTGCCCACTAGTTTGAGGATGATAGGGTGTTGCCACCTTATGCGTGATTCCATATTTCTTCAAGAGTGCTGCAAAAGCTTGGTTAACAAAGTGGGAGCCACCATCACTAATGATTGCTCTAGGTGTGCCAAACCTTGTGTAAAAATATTTCCTTTGAGAAAACCAATCACAACCTTAGCATCATTAGTCCAAGTGGCAATGCTTCCACCATTTGGAAACATAATCGACAGCAACTAATATATATTCAAATCCATAAGAGGTAGGAAAAGGGCCCATGAAATCAATTCCCCAAACATCAAATATATCAATGATTAAGATATTAGTAGAGGCATCGATTTCTAGCATTTAAATTACCCATCCGTTGGCATCTATCACATGAAGCACAAAAAGCATAGCATCCTTAAAAAGGGTAGGTCAAAAGAAACCTAACTGTAGCACTTTTTGCTGGCAGTCTTCTTTGCTCAAAATGTCCTCCACATGCATGGGGTGACAAAACTCAGAATGCTCTTAAAATCACCTTGAGGCACACACATTTGAATTATTTAGTCTGGGGCAGTGCTTGAATAGATATGGATCATCCCAAAAGTAGTATCTTGCTTGCTTCCTAAACTTGTCATGTTGGGCGTAGATAACCTGTAGGGAGTTCATTAGTGTATAAATAATTAACAATATCAGCAAACCAAGGCAATGGTTGAGAAGAATTCAAAGCACAAATGGAAAGAGTTGCTCATCAGGGAAGCTTTCATGCAATGTAATGTAGATCCTTCTCTTCATTAGATAAATGCACCAATCTACTCAGTGATCAGCCTTTACAACATTCTCACTTCCCTTTCTTATCTTTTATCTCAGTCAAACTCTTGCAACAAGAGAATCCATCTAATGAGTGGTGGCTTGGCATCCTGTCTTGGCTAACAAGTATTTTAATGCTGCATGATCAGTGTAAACAATAACCTTGTTAGTAATCAAATATGATCTGAACTTCTCTAAAGCAAATATGACATTAACAACTCCTTCTCCGTGGTGGAATAGTTGGGTTGGGCATCATTGAGGTTCTACTAGCATAGTAGATGGCATGTGGCTTCTTATCAACTCGCTGTCCCAAAACAGCTCCAACAGCATAATCGAGGCGTCACACATCGGTTCAAAGGCAAGCTCAATCCGGTGGTATAATGATTGGGGCAGTTGTGAACATCTTCTTCAAAGCATTGAAGCATTCTCACTGATTTTGATCAAAGACAAAATCCATGTCCTTGGCAGGAGATTACAAAGGCCTGTAATCTTAGAAAATTCCTTAATAAATGCCTATAGACATGCATAGCCAAAGAAAGAAGAGCGTACTTCTTTGACAGAAGTAGGTGAGGCATGGAACAATCAAATCAATCCTAGCTTTATCTACCTCGATTCCTTTACTAGAGATGACATGACCAGAACTATGTCTTGGTTAACCATAAAATGACATTTTCCCAATTAACCACAAGGTTATACTATTCACATCTATGCGAACACCTTGGATAAATTATGCAGGCATTGATCAAAAGAATCACTAAAGGCAGAGAAGTCATCCATAAGATACCTCAATGACCTTTCTACCATGTCGGAGAAAATGCTCATCATGCACCTTTGAAAAGTGGCTGGGGCGTTACAGAGACCAAAAGGCCATCCTCCTATAAGCGAAAGTGCCAAAGGGACATGTGAAGGTCGTCTTCTCTTGATCCTCTGGGGCTATAGCGATTTGATTGTAGCCTGAATATCCATCAAGGAAGCAATAGTGGCTATGGCCAGTAATCTCTCAAGCATCGATCAATGAATGGAAGAGAAGTGATCTTTGCTTGTTGCTGTGTTGAGCTTCCTATAATCAATGCAAACTCTCAGCCGTGGTCACCGTGTAGGTACAAGCTCGTTTGCTTCATTCTTTACCACTGTGATACCTGACTTTTTGGGGACAACTTGCACTGGGCTCACCCATTTACTATCAGATATAGGGTAAATAATACCAACATCTAATAAGCTTCATTACCTCTTTCCCTACCACCTCCTTCATGTTTGGATTGAGACGTCTTTGGGCATCCCTCTTAGGCATTGCATTGTCTTCCAATAATATCTTGTGCATGCATAGTGTTGGACTTATGCCTTTGATATCTGCAATGCTCCACCCAATTGCAGTTTTTGTACTCTTTAGAACTCTCAAAAGCTTCTTCTCATCATTTGGTTCGAGTGTGAGGCAATGATCTTGAGTAGAGTCTCATTTTCACCTAAATAAGCATATTTAAGGTGTTTTTGGCAGTGCTTTAATTCCAGCTCTAAAGTGCGTACAATAGAAGGTAAAACCTTATTAGTAGGTGGGAGGTAATGATTCAAATTGGTTTACATACCTCTTTCCAACTTCTATGTAGCTATCCATGCTGCAAACAAGCTCAAAAAGTAAAGGAGAGATCAGCCTCTAAGCTGTCAGCAAATCTTTCCTTATACTTTGTGTGATGCATGCTTCAATGGGCTCCAAATAACTCATTGGCGGTGCTTCTTTCACCATAGTATCAATTACATGAGCTGAAAACTTCCATGCTCATCACTTGAAACTTGGAGGCTTCAAACACTTTGAATGCTATTGTCTCATCAAACCGTTCATGGTCAATGTACCCTTCTTACATCAATAATAGCACCTTTGGCAGTTGCCATGAATGGCCGACCTAGAATGAGTGTAACTGATTGTCATGAATTGGTGCTTTTCCACCATTTCCAACACCAAGAAATTTGCTGGCAAAATAGCTCTTCCACTTTCCAAAACATCTTCTAGAATGCCCTTAGGGTACCTAATAGTTCTATCTGCCAATTGAATGCTCCAGATGTGGCTTGCAACTCACCAAGGTTAAGTTTCTCATAAACATGATATGGCATAAGGTTTATAGAGCACCAAGATCAAGCAATGCTTTTCAAACTTAAAATCACCAACTATACAAGGTATGGAAACAGACCTGGATCAGGCTTTGGAGGTAGCTTTCTTTGTAACACTGCACTTACCTCTTCACTCAATGCAACTTGTTCATGCTCTTTGAATCTCCTCTTGTTGAGTGCATAGATCCTTCAAAAAATTTTGCATACTTTGGAATCAAACAATGGCATTGAGCAATGGGATGTTGATTTGCACCTTCTTGATGTTTCCATTATCTCATCCAAGCCTTGATCTTTCTTTGACTTTGATAACCTGCTGGGAAAGGGTGCAATAGGCCTAAAAGCATTAGTTGAAATTGGAACTTGATTAGCATTAGATGATACCTTATGGTTTGTGCTCTTTCCAAAAGGATTGAGGGACTGTTTGTCGGAAGCTGTGGGCTGCCCATGTGGTGGCTGAATGATATCCACGTTTTCTCCATCTTCTTGCTCTTCGTTGACATCTCCAACCTTGTTATCAACTTGTTTACCACTTCTCAAGATGTGTACTGCTTTAGCATGCTCTTGATGCCTTGGATTCACCTCTGTTTGGCTTGGAAATATTCCGGATGCCCTATTGCTCATGGAGGATGCAATCTGCCCAACTTGCACTTCTAGTTTGTTCAACTGCATTTTGAAGATTCTGATTGGTTTGCATCTACTTGCCCCATGAACTTCTTGAACATGTCTTACCAATTCTCCATTTGATCACCCCTTTGCTCTTGCACTTGTTGGGAGCTTGCTGGAATTGCCTTTGTTGTATTTGAAATCTGGGGGAGGTCCTTGAGATTGTTGCACATTTGAGTTATTGCTCCACTTGAAATTGGGATGATTTCTCCACCCCGGATTATGCGTGTTTGAGTAAGGATCATTATTAGGATTCCTTGCTTGAAGGGCATTGCTTGTTCTAGCATGTCTGCAAGATTGATCTTGAACTTCTACTTTGTTTCTAGAGCCAGATCCTGCTGTTGAAGCAAAGAACACATAACATCAAGTCTTGCAGCAATTGATCAGTACATAATTGTACATATCATTTTGTACCATTCTAACTTATGATTTGGTTATATTATTGAGTCAAGCGTGTGCTTTTAACCCCTTTTACACTGTTTATCATTCAGTTCATTGAGCCTTAGGTATAATGGTGCCTTTGGATAAGAAAGATGCAAAATGGTGCAAAAAGCAGATGAATTGGGTTAGCAACTCATTTCGCCTTAACGTCTTTCTCCCAACTTTGATTGGCCCATGTAATATGTACTTGGAAAGATGAGTCTGAACTTCAAGATGGACTACTCAAATGTATCAATTGATTAAGTCAACCCCAATGTGAGCCCATCAAAATGCACACCACGCTCAGGAATGCACACTGCTGGCTGTTGAGCCATGTACTTGACAAGACAGCATGGAAACTCAGAAGGCATGGGCAGCTGACATTCCAAGAGGCATGGGCAGCTGACATTCCTAGAGGCATGGGCTACACATCAAATCAGCAGCATGGGAACCTAATGGGCACGCTCAGACAAATGGGAACAGCTAGGAATGGGTGTGCTTCACCAGCCAAAGGGGGAGCACGAATTTGCACTCTATAAATAGAGTGATGCACACTCATTCAAGGATAGTCACTCCATTCAGCCTAAAATTCACTTCAGCCATCCTCTAACACTCCCATCCTTCCCCAAACACTACATTCAGTCCTAAATCACCAAAACAGCTCCAACAAGCCTTCCTTCCATTTCCCTACAATTTCCTCTTTCTCTGCCATACCACCACTCACGCAAACTCATCCCAAATCACCTCTTTTGTTTGCCATACTGTAGATGTGAGGAAGCTCTTGGAGCAGCATTAGGTGTGGAGAAGCACTTGGAGAAGCCTTGACACACAAGTAACTTCTGAAATGGGTTTTCCATCTTATTACATTTATTATGTTTTCTCATTTCTGTTTAAGTTTCATTTCCATTATGAGTAGCTAAATTCATAACTAGGACTTGATGTAACCTAACATGAATATTCTGGGGTTATAAGTTGAAGTTTTGAGTTCAAGTTTGATTCATGATTCATATTCTTATTCATTATGCTTATCAGTTAATATGCTTGTTTGGATGATTGATCACCATTAGAACTTGTATATTAGCTATCTTGGTTTGAATCAGAGTAGACACCATGCTTTGATTCAGATTGAACTATGAATAAGAAAAGTATGTATGGACATTCGACAACAGGGATTAGATACATGCTTGGTTGTTTAAATTGTTCTTCTATGCTTAATGAGTTCCTAATGCTTAATTTAGGTTAGACAACAAATGATCAAGTTAGGGAATTAGGAACACAGAGGTTAGGACCAGACACCATGGCCTAATCATACTTTAAGCTAGAATCAATCTTTGAATCGAATTAGACTTGTCACTTGACTCCTTATAACCTAGAATTGAATTGTTATGGTGAATCGAATGCCCTAGTCTCCCAATCTGTTTTCCAGCCCACAAAAACACTCTTTGTTACATTTGCTCACTTTGCTTTTGTTTGAAATTTCGTTTTGCCTCATTTGTTCAACAATTACAATCACTCTTGCTTTAAATTCTATTTTAGACTTAACCTCCTACTTTCTTGAATTTGGTAATCTAAGTTACATAACTAATTTAACTTCTCAGTCCTCAAATTGCGACCTCATACTTGTCTTCCTATATTACTAATTGGCCCATTACAATTGTGAGTTAACAGTTTAACAACAGCAATCTCATTATTAGTACTTACCTCAGAGACCACAGCTTTCATAGGAGCTCCTCTTCCTTTATTGTGGCTTCATTGTTGAGAATTAGCACTCAAAGATTCAAAGAGAGTAAAAGCCTCATCTGCTGTTTTGTTCATCAGTCCTTCTCCACTTGTTGCATCTACCATCATCCTTCTGGAATCAAGCAAACCTTTATAGAAAGATTGCATTTGCATCCAACTCTCTATGTTGTGGTGTGGGCAAGAACTTATCATCTCCTTGTACCTCTCCCAACATTCATGAAAAGCCTCTCCTTCCTTTTGTGTGAAACCAAGGATTTCCTTTCTAATCTTGTTAGTCTTTTGAGCAGGAAAGAATTTCTGCAAAAACTTATTAGAAAGCTCATCCCAACTACGATTGAAGCATTAGGCAAAGTATAGCCAAGACAGCCTTATCTTTTAAACTGAATGGGAATAGCCTCATCTTAATCTGCTCATCATCAAGGCCATGAATTTTGATGAAAGTAGCACATATTTCAAAGAATTGCTTAATATGCATATAAGGATCCTCAGTGGTATTACCGTAATAAGTTGGAAGAAGATGAATCATACCACTTTTAAGCTCAAACCTGTCAACTGTGAGTTGAGAGATAGGCGATGCACGAAGGTTGATCGGTGACTTTGGGAATGGAAAACTCACGCAGGGGTTTCTGAGGTTGGACAACAAGCGCACCACCTCCTTCAACATTATTGTTGGTGTTGGAATCTCTGCCATCGTGCTTGAACCTTCAGATTCGGAACTTTTAGAATCAGCGCTTGAATGAACTATAATTCCTCCTCAAACCAGCACGTACAGCAGCGGTTCTTGGTGAAAGTGGCTCGAGTGAACTTTGCTCTTGGTCAGATTCGGACATACACACCAAGGAACTCAATTCAGTGCTTTTAATGGAATAACAACTAAATACAAAAACTGAATACTAAAAGAAAAACCAAGAAAAGAAACAAATGAAACAACCAAAAACAAAACAATCAAAGTAATCTAACTATAGCACCAACGTTACGGTTCCCGGCTAAGCGCCAAAAACTTGTTGATTCAGATCCTAACAACTAAAGCGAGTTATTAAAAACAACAACTTTAATTCTGCGGCGCACGAACCGTTTATAATATAAGCTTATGCAAATCGAGGTGATCCCATAGAGAATGGTAACTTGGTTCCAAGTTAAATTACTTAGAATGCTAGAAAAACATAGAACAAGGAAACAGACTAACTAGCTAAAGGCAGGTCGAGATTCAACAATGCCTCTTGCTAATTACTCAAGGTCTAGGACAGAATCCTAGCACCACACACCACTTTCGAAATGGGGTTTTGTTGTTTGAAATGAAAGAAGAGCATTAAAATGAAAGTGCTCGAAAGTAAACACTGCAGCAATCAACAAGTTGTGAAACAAAGATTGAGAGGTGTTAGAGCCTCGGAATCTACCACTAGTCTTCCTATCCAGAGTTATGAATGTATAGAAATTGACTCAAGCTTCATCAACAATAGATTATCGCCACAAACCTATGGTATCTAGGTGCAGGACGCATGATTCTCCTAAGACATGTGATTATGCATGATATCTACACAACACGTGATCTCTAATATGCAACCTAAGCATGGTATCTACTTAGAATAAAGCATACAAGAGTCATTAAGCTCCTTGAAAATATGATAATCACACAAGTCCTAGAATATGGTATTTGTCCTAGTCAACCTATGGTTATTAACCCCTTGAATGATTCTTAGGCATTCTATGTGTTGCTTGTGAAAGGAGAGTAGAATTGGTGAATCTAAACCCTTCCCAACCTGTGCTAGATGCATAAAATCCTAGTTAGCTACTCTAAGAAAACATACATCAAGCACATAATAAACTGGAGATTAACAACTTGATAATGAAAGCAAGGAAATCAATTAACTATAAAATCATCCATAACATTGAATATTCATGACTAGGCTTCATCCTAAGCCCTAACTAAATGGATTAGTTAAACATAACTATGAATACAGAAAATAAGAAATACATAGATAGGATAAAGAGAGGAGAAGAACTAGATGATGGCAGCAAGGAATTCCCAGGACAGCTCCAAGCTCTCTTCTCTCTTTATGGTGAATCTGAATTTGTGTATGAGAGTAATGGGTGAAGTGAAATTGTGTATCTGACTCTCTATATCCTTGAATGAGTGTGCAGCCCTCTATTTATAGAGTGCAATTTCGTCCTCCCCTTTGGCTGGTGAAGCACACCTCTCTTAGTTGCTCCCAACTGCTCCCTTCTGCCCATGCTTGCCAACTGCTCCAGCTGCCAAATACATGCTGTGGTATGGTTTTTTATGGAAAGCTTGACTTTTGTCCATCTTTCTGAGTTCCTGAGCTAATTTGACTCCATGTATGGCTGCCCATGCTGAGCACATGGCTCTAGGGATTTAGATGTGATGGCAGCCAATCATGACATTTCTGTGAACTTGGTTCAGTCTTTGACGTGCTAAGGGCTCCAGATTTATCCAATTGGGCTGAAATTTGGATATGTTATAATAGACACCCATTGGAACAACTTATATCAAGGATGTCTCCTCATCTGACCTGTGTAAGTTGCTGAAATGAGGCCTGCAAGATGACCACGAAACTGGACTGACAAGGAGTGTGGCCCAAATTGGGTTTGTCTTAAGCCCATATTCCTCTTATCCCAATCAGCCTTAACAAGCATGGATTGCATCAAATGTGATCTCTGCTGTCTCAACCTACAAAACACACAAACATAGGTAAGAGACTCAAAATAAAGAGAAGTTAAACAAAATTACTAAGCAAAAAAGGCATGCAAATGTGTGAAATTATGACCTTATCACAAAACTATGCAATACACCAACCACTCCATTTCAGAACGAACATTGTAGGAACTTGAATCGTCCAATTCTATGGACCAATCGATATCGGATTGAGTCCAAAACTTGGGAAACATCATAAAACGGTGGGATGAGGCATTTTGTGTGTTTTGAGTGAAATCAAATGGCCAAAACTACGCAATACACCAACCACTCCATTTCAGACGATCTTCGTATGAACTTGAATCGTCCTATTCTATGGACCAATCGATATCGGATTGAATCCAAAACTTGGGAAACATCATCACACGGTGGGAGGAGGCATTTGGTGTGTTTTGAGTGAAATCCAATGGAAAAAACTATGCAATACCCCAACCACTCCATTTTAGAACGAACTTCGATTTAACTTGAATGGTCCGATTCTATGGACCAATCGATATCGGATTGAGTACAAAACTTGGGAAACATCATAACACGATGGGAGGAGGCATTTGGTGTGTTTTGAGAGATATCCAATGGCCAAAACTATGCAATACAACAACTACTCCATTTCAACGAAATTTACGAACTTGAATCGTCCGATTCTCTGGACCAATCGATATCGGATTGAGTCCAAAACTTAGAAAATCATAACACGGTGGGAGGAGGCATTTGGTGTGTTTTGGGCAAATCCAATGGCAAAACTTTGCAATACACCGACCACTCCATTTCAGAACGAACTCGATTTGAACCTGAATTGTTCGATTTCATGGACCAATCGATATCGGATTGAGTCAGAAACTTGGGGAACAACATAACACGTTGGGAGGAGTGATTTGGCGGGTTTTGAGTGAAATCCAATGGCCAAAACTATGCAATGCACCAACCACTCCATTTCAGAACGAGCATCGTATTTAACTTGAATCGTCTATTCTATGGACCAATCGATATCGGATTGAGTCCAAAACTTGGGAAACATCATAACACGGTGGGAGGAGGCATTTGGTATGCTTTGAGTGAAATCCAATGGCAAAAACCATGCAATACACCAACCACTCCATTTCAGAACGAACTTCGTATGAACTTGAATCTTCTAATTCTATGGACCAATCGATATCGGATTGAGTCCAAAACTTGGGAAACATCACAACACGGTGGGACGAGGCATTTGGTATGTTTTGAGTGAAATCCAATGGCCAAAACCACGCAATACACCAACCACTCCATTGCAGAACGAACTTCGTACGAACATGAGTGGTCCTATTCTATAGACCAATCGATATCGGATTGAGTCCAAAACTTAGGAAACATCATAACAAGGTGGGAGGAGGCATTTGGTGTGTTTTGAGTGAAATCAAATGGCCAAAACTACGCAATACACCAACCACCCATTTCGTAAAGCTGCATTTAACTTGAATCGTCCTATTCTACGGACCAATCGATATCGGATTGAGTCCAAAACTTGGGAAACATCATAACACGTGGGAGGAGGCATTTGGTGTGTTTGAGTGAAATCAATGGAAAAAACTATGCAGTACACCAACCACTAAATTTCAGAACGAACGTCAGATTTAAATTGAATCGTCCGATTCTATGGGCAAATCGATATTGGATTGAGTCCAACACTTGGGAAACATCATAACATGGTGGGAGGAGTGATTTTTGGTGTTTTGAGTGAAGTCCAATGGCCAAAACTATGCAATACACCAACCACTCCATTTCAGAACGAACTTCGTACGAACTTGAATCATCCAATTCTATGGACCAATCGATATCGGATTGAGTCCAAAACTTGGAAACATCATAACACGGTGGGAGGAGGCATTTTGTGTGTTTTGAGTGAAATTAAATGGCCAAAACTATGCAATACACCAAGCACTCCATTTCAGAACGAACTTCGTACGAACTTGAATCGTCCGATTCTATGGACCAATCGATATCGGATTGAGTCCAAAACTTGGGAAACATCATAACACGGTGGGAGGAGGCATTTGGTGTGTTTTTGAGAGATATCCAATGGCCAAAACTATGCAATACAACAACTACTCCATTTCAGAACGAATCAAGATTTAACTTGAATCGCTGATTGTTCGATTTTATGGACCAATCGATATCGGATTGAGTCCAAAACTTAGGAAAATCATAACACGGTGGAGGAGGCATTTGTGTGTTTTAGACCAATGGCCAAAACTTTGCAATACATGATTCACTCCATTTCAGAACGAACGAACTTCGCATTTAACTCAATTGTTCGATTTGGTGGTTTTTTCATGTAATACACCAACCACCCATTTCGACCAATCGATCCGATCGACAAAAATATTGATTGAGTCGAAACTTGGGAACATCATAACACGCTGGGAGGAGGATTTGGTGGGGTTTTGAGGAAATCCAATGGCCAAAACTATGCAATACACCAACCACTCCATTTCAGAACGAACTGTACGAACTCAATCGTCCGATTCTATAGACCAATCGATATCGGATTGAGTCCAAAACTTGAAACATCATAACACGGTGGAGGAGGCATTTGGTGTGTTTTGAGGAAATCAAATGGCCAAAACTATGCAATACACCAACCACTCTATTTCGTAACGAAGCTGCATTTAACTTGAATCGCTCTATTCTATGGACCAATCGATATCGAATTGAGTCCAAAACTTAAACATCATCACACGGTGGGGAGGAGGCATTTGATGTGTTTTGAGGAAATCCAATGGAAAAAACTATAATACACCAACCACTCCATTTCAGAACTAACATCGTATTTAACTTGAATTCGATTCTATGGACAAATCAATATTGATTGAGTCCAACACTTGGAAACGTCATAACACGGTGGGAGGAGGATATGTGTGTTTTGAGTGAAATCTAATGGCCAAAACTATGCAATACACCAACCACTCCATTTCGTAACGAACTGCTGAATTTAACTTGAATCGCCCATTCTATGGTCCAATCAATATCGGATTGAGTCCAAAACTTCAAACATCATAACACGTGGGAGGAGGCATTTGGTACAATTTTGAGTGAAATCAATGGAAAAACTATGCAATACACCAACCACTCCATTTCGCATTTAACGAACTTCGTATGGACAAATCATCGTCCGATTCTATTACACGGTTGGGAGGAGGCATTTGGTGTGTTTTGGAGTAAAATCGATGGCCACACCCATTGAATGAGTCCAAAACTTGGGAAACATCATAACCTGAGGAGGCGAAATCCAATGGCCACTATAATACACACCAACCACTCCATTTCAGAACCACTTCGTAAACTCGAATCGCCCTATTCTATGGAAATCGATATTGGATTGAGTCCAAAACTTGGGAAACATCATAACACGTGGGAGGAGGCATTTGGTGTGTTTTGAGTGAAATCCAATGGCCAAAACTACGCAATACACCAACCACTCCATTTCAGAACGAACTTCGATTTACGAACTTGAATCGTCCTATTCTATGGACCAATCGATATCGGATTGAGTCCAAAACTTGGGAAACATCATCACACGGTGGGAGGAGGCATTTGGTGTGTTTTGATTGAAATCCAATGGCCAAAACTATGCAATACACCAACCACTCCATTTCGGAACGAACTCAGATTTAACTTGAATCGTCCCATTCTATGGACAAATCGATATCAGATTGAGTCCAAAACTTAAAACATCACAACACTGGAGGAGGCATTTGGTGTGTTTTGAGTGAAATCCAATGGCCAAAACTATGCAATACACCAACCACTCCATTTCGAACTCGCATTTAACTTGAATCGTCCGATTCTATAGACCAATCGATATCGGATTGAGTCCAAAACTTGGGAAACATCATAACAAGGTGGGAGGAGGCATTTGGTGTCTTTTGAGTGAAATCAAATGGCCAAAACTACGCAACACACCAACCACTCCATTTCAGAACGAGCTTCGTACGAACTTGAATCGTCCTATTCTATGGACCAATCGATATCGGATTGAGTCCAAAACTTGGGAAACATCATAACACGGTGGGAGGAGGTATTTGGTGTTTTGTTTTAGAGTGGCCAAAACTATGCAATACACCAACCACTCCATTTCTGAACTGAAAAATCGTCTGACTATGCAATACGGATTGACCTTGGAAAACCACTGGTGGGGAGGCATTTGGTGTGTTTTTCAGAACGCAATACACCAAACTTCGTAACGAACGAACTTGAATCGTCTGATTCTATGGACAATCGATATTGATTGAGTCCAAAACTTCCAACACGGAGGAGGATATGTGGTGTTTTGAGAAATCGCCAAAACTATGCAATACACCAACCACTCCATTTCAAACATCATAACACGGATTCTATGGACCAATCGAGGAGTCCAAAACTGATATAACACGGGAGGAGGTGGTGTTTTGAGTGAAATCTAATGGCCAAAACTATGCAATACACCAACCACTCCATTTCAGAATGAACTTCGTACGAACTTGAATCGTCCAATTCTATGGACCAATCGATATCGGATTGAGTCCAAAACTTGGGAAACATCATAACACAGGGAGGAGGCATTATGCTTTGAGGAAATCAATGGAAAAAACTATGCAATACACCAACCACTCCATTTCAGAACGAACTTCATACGAACTTGAATCGTCCGGTTCTATGGACAAATCGATATTGGATTGAGTCCAAAACTTGGGAAACATCACAACACGGTTGGAGGAGGCATTTGGTATGTTTTGAGTGAATCCAATGGCCAAAACATGCAATACACCAACCACTCCATTTCAGAACGAACTTCGTACGAACATGAATCGTCCGATTCTATGGACCAATCGATATCGGATTGAGTACAAAACTTGGGAAACATCATAACACGGTGGGAGGAGGCATTTGGTGTGTTTTGAGAGATATCCAATGGCCAAAACTATGCAATACAACAACACTCCATTTCAGACTTCGTACGAACTCGCATTTACTATGGACCAACTTGAATCCAAAACGAAACATCATCCATTTGGTGTGTTTTGATTCTGCCAAAACTATGCAATACACCAACCACTACCAATCGAGACATCGGATTAAGTCCAAAACTTAGGAACATCACATAACACGGTGGGTGGAGGCATTTGGTGTGTTTCGAGTGAAATCCAATGGAAAAAACTATGCAATACACCAACCACTATTTTCACTTGAATCCTCCGATTCTATGGACAAATCGATATTGGATTGAGTCCAACACTTCGGAAACATCATAACACGGTTGATATGTGGTGTTTTGAGTGAAATCCAATGGCCAAAACTATGCAATACACCAACCACTCCATTTCAGAACGAACTTCATACGAACTTGAATCGTCCAATTCTATGGACCAATCGATATCGGATTGAGTCCAAAACTTGGGAAACATCATAACACGGTGGGAGGAGGCATTTGGTGTGTTTTGAGTGAAATCCAATGGCCAAAACTATGCAATACACCAACCACTCCATTTCAGAACGAGCTGCATTTAACTTGAATCGTCCTATTCTATGGAACAATCGATATCGGACTGAGTCCAAAACTTGGGAAACATCATAACACAGTGGGAGGTGGCATTTGGTATGCTTTGAGTGAAATCCAATGGCCAAAACTATGCAATCAGAACGAACGTACGAACTTGAATCTTCCGATTCTATGGACCAATCGATATCGGATTGAGTCCAAAACGAAACATCACAACACGGTGGGACGAGGCGAATCCAATGGCCAAAACCATGCAATACACCAACCACTCCATTTGAACCATGAATCGTCCGATTCTATAGACCAATCGATATCGGATTGAGTCCAAAACTCGGGAAACATCATAACAAGGTGGGAGGAGGCATTTGGTGTGTTTTGAGTGAAATCAAATGGCCAAAACTACGCAATACACCAACCACTCCATTTCAGAACGAGCTTCGTACGAACTTGAATCGTCCATTCTATGGACCAATCGATATCGGATTGAGAGGAAACATCATAACACGGTGGGAGGAGGCATTTGGTGTGTTTTGAGTGAAATCCAATGGAAAAATCATGCACACCAACCACTCCATTTTTAATTTCAGGGATTCTAACAAATCTCCAACATGAAACATCATACAAAATGGCCAAAACTATGCAATACACCAACCACCCCGAACTTCATCTTGAATCGTCCAATTCTATCAAGATACGTCCAAAACTTGGGAAACATCATAACACGGTCATGAAATCTAATGGAAATTAATCCAAAATAATGCAATACACCAACCAAGCTTCAGAACGAAGTCAGATTTAACTTGAATCGTCCTATTCTATGGAACAATCGATATCGATGAGTCCAAAACTTCGGAAACATCATAACACAGTGGGAGGTGGCATTTGGTATGCTTTGAGTGAAATCCAATGGCCAAAACCATGCAATACACCAACCACTCCATTTCAGAACGAACTTTTAACTTGAATCTTCCGATTCTATGGACCAATCGATATCGGATTGAGTCCAAAACTTGGGAAACATCACAACACGGTGGGACGAGGCATTGTTATGTTTTGAGGAAATCCAATACAAAACCATGCAATACACCAACCACTCCATTTCAGAACGAACTTCGTACGAACATGAATCGTCCGATTCTATAGACCAATCGATATCGGATTGAGTCCAAAACTTCGGAAACATCATAACAAGGTGGGAGGAGGCATTTGGTGTGTTTTGAGTGAAATCAAATGGCCAAAACTACGCAATACACCAACCACTCCATTTCAGAACGAAATTGATAACTTGAATCGTCCATTCTATGGACCAATCGATATCGGATTGAGTCCAAAACTTGGGAAACATCATAACACGGTGGGAGGAGGCATTTGGTGTGTTTCGAGTGAAATCCAATGGAAAAAACTATGCAATACACCAACCACTCCATTTCAGAACGAACTTCGCATTTAACTTGAATCGTCCGATTCTATGGACAAATCGATATGGATTGAGTCCAACACTTGGGAAACTTCATAACATGGTGGGAGGAGTGATTTTTGGTGTTTTGAGTGAAATCAAATGGCCAAAACTATGCAATACACCAACCACTCCATTTCAGAACGAACTTCGTAACTTGAATCGTCCAATTCTATGGACCAATCGATATCGGATTGAGTCAAGAACTTGGGAAACATCATAACACGGTGGGAGGAGGCATTTGGTGTGCTTTGAGTGAAATTAAATGGCCAAAACTACGCAATACACCAAGCACTCCATTTCGTAACGAACTTCGATTTACGAATTTAACTTGAATCGTCCGATTCTATGGTCCAATCGATATCGATTGAGTCCAACACTTGGGAAATATCATAACACGGTGGGAGTAGTGATTTGGTGTGTTTTGAGTGAAATCCAATGGCAAAAACTATCCAATACACCAACCACTCCATTTCAGAACGAACTTCGTACGAACTTGAATCGTCTGATTCTATGGACCAATCGATATCGGATTGAGTCCAAAACTTGGGAAACATCATAACACGGTGGGAGGCATTTCGTATGTTTTGAGTGAAATCCAATGGCCAAAACTATGCAATACATCAACCACTCCATTTAAGAACTAACTTCGTACGAACATGAATCGTCCGATTCTATAGACCGATCGATATCGGATTGAGTCCAAAACTTGGGAAACATCATAACAAGGTGGGAGGAGGCATTTGGTGTGTTTTGAGTGAAATCAAATGGCCGAAACTGCGCAATACACCAAGCACTCCATTTCAAAACGAGCTTCGTACGAACTTGAATCGTCCTATTCTATGGACCAATCGATATCGGATTGAGTCCAAAACTTGGGAAACATCATCACACGGTGGGAGGAGGCATTTGGTGTGTTTTGAGTGAAATACAAAGGAAAAAACTGTGCAATACACCAACCACTCCATTTCAGTAACTAACTTCAGATTTAACTTGAATCGTCCGATTCTATGGACCAATAGATATCGGATTGAGTCCAAAACTTGGGAAACATCATAACACGGTGGGAGGAGGCATTTGGTGTGTTTTGAGTGAAATCCAATGGCCAAAACTTGCAATACACCAACCACTCCATTTCAGAACGAACTTCACGAACCTGAATTGTTCGATTTCATGGACCAATCGATATCGGATTGAGTCAGAAACTTGGGGAACATCATAACATGTTGGGAGGAGTGATTTGGTGGGCTTTGAGTGAAATCCAATGGCCAAAACTATGCAATACACCAACCACTCCATTTCAGAACGAGCATGGTACGAACTTGAATCGTCCTATTCTATGGACCAATCGATATCGGATTGAATCCAAAACTTGGGAAACATCATAACACGGTGGGAGGAGGCATTTGGTATGCTTTGAGTGAAATCCAATGGCCAAAACCATGCAATACACCAACCACTCCATTTCAGAACGAACTTCGTACGAACTTGAATCTTCCGATTCTATGGACCAATCGATATCGGATTGAGTCCAAAACTTAGGAAACATCACAACACGGTGGGACGAGGCATTTGGTATGTTTTGAGTGACATCCAATGGCCAAAACATATGCAATACACCAACCACTCCATTTCAGAACGAACTTCGTACGAACATGAATCGTCCGATTCTATAGACCAATCGATATCGGATTGAGTCCAAAACTTGGGAAACATCATAACAAGGTGGGAGGAGGCATTTGGTGTGTTTTGAGGAAATCAAAAGGCCAAAACTAGAAAACACCAACCACTCCATTTCAGAACGATCTTCGTACGAACTTGAATCGTCTATTCTATGGACCAATCAATATCGGATTGAGTCCAAAACTTGGGATACATCATAACACGGTGGGAGGAGGCATTTGGTGTTTTGAGTGAAATCCAATGGAAAACTATGCAATACACCAACCACTCCTTCAGTAACGAACTTTGTACGAACTTGAATCGTCCGATTCTATGGACCAATCGATATCGGATTGAGTCCAAAACTTGGGAAACATCATAACACGGTCGGAGGAGGCATTTGGTGTGTTTTCAGTGAAATTAAAGGGCCAAAACTGTGTAATACACCAAGCACTCCATTTCAGTACGAAGTTCGTACGAACTTGAATCGTCCGATTCTATGCTCCAATCGATATCGGATTGAGTCCAAAACATGGGAAACATCATAACAAGTTGGGAGGAGGCATTTGGGGTGTTTTGAGTGAAATCAAATGGCCAAAACTACGCAATACACCAACCACTCCATTTCAGGACGTGCTTTGTACGAACTTGAATCGTCCTATTCTATGGACTAATCGATATCGGATTGAGTCCAAAACTTGGGAAACATCATAACACGGTGGAGGAGGCATTTGGTGTGTTTTGAGTGATATCTAGTGCAATACACCAACCACTCCATTTTCGCCTTTGTATTTAAAAACTATGCAATACACCAAACACTCGGTGGGAGGAGGCATTTGGTGTGTTTTTTCAGAACTATGCAATACACCAACCAACTTCGTATACGAACTTGAATCGTCCGATTCTATGGACCAATCGACCAATCGATATCATTTGGTGTGTTTTGAGGATTGCCAAAACTAGCAATACACCAACCACTCCCAAAACTTGGGAAATACAATCATAACACGTTGAGAGGAGGCATTTGCAATACACCAAACACTCCATCAGTGTGTTTTGAGTGATATCCAATGGCAAAACAAAACTATGGAGGGAGGAGGCATTTGGTGTGTTTCGATACACCAACTACACCAACCACTCCATTTCAGAACGAACTTCGTACGAACTTGAATCGTCCGATTCTATGGACCAATCGACATCGGATTGAGTCCAAAACTTAGGAAAATCATAACACGGTGGGAGGAGGCATTTGGTGTGTTTTGAGTGAAATCCAATGGCCAAAACTAAGCAATATACCAAACACTCCATTTCAGAATGAACTTCGAATGAACCTGAATTGTTCAATTTTATGGAGCAACCGATATCGGATTGAGTCAGAAACTTGAGGAACATCATAACACGTTGGGAGGACTGATTCTGGTGTGTTTTGAGTGAAATCCAATGGCCAAAACTATGCAATACACCAACCACTCCATTTCAGAACGAACTTCGTACGAACTTGAATCGTCCTATTCTATGGACCAATCGATATCGGATTGAGTCCAACACTTGGAAACATCATAACACGGTGGGAGGAGGCATTTGGTATGTTTTGAATGATATCCAATGGCCAAAACTATGCAATACACCAACCACTCCATTTCAGAACGAACTTCGTACGAACTTGAATCGTCCGATTCTATGGACCAATTGATATCGGATTGAGTCCAAAACTTGGGAAACATCATAACACGGTGGGAGGAGGCATTTGGTGTGTTTTGAGTGATATCCAATGGCAAAATTAGGCAATACGCCAACCACTCCATTTCAGAACGAACTTCGCATTTACGAACTTGAATCGTCCGATTCTATGGACCAATCGATATCGGATTGAGTCCAAAACTTGGGAAACATCATAACACGGTGGGAGGAGGCATTGGTGTGTTTTGAGTGAAATGCAATGGCCAAAACTATGCAATACACCAACCACTCCATTTCAGAACGAACTTCGTACGAACTTGAATCGTCCGATTCTATGGACCAATCGATATCGGATTGAGTCCAAAACTTGGGAAACATCATAACACGGTGGGAGGAGGCATTTGGTGTGTTTTGAGTGAAATTCAATGGCCAAAACTATGCAATACACAACCACTCCATTTCAGAACGAACTTCGTACGAACCTGAATTGTTCGATTTCAAGGACCAATCGATATCGGATTCAGTCCAAAACTTGGGAAACATCATAACAAGGTTTGAGGAGGCATTTGGTGTGTTTTGAATGATATCCAATAGCCAAAACTATGCAATACACCAACCACTCCATTTCAGAACGAACTTCGTACAAAATTGAATCGTCCGATTCTATGGACCAATCGATATCGGATTCAGTCCAAAACTTGGGAAACATCATAACACGGTGGGAGGAGGCATTTGGTGTATTTTGAGTGATATCCAATGGCCAAAATTATGCAATACACCAACCACACCATTTCAGAATGAACTGTACGAACTTGAATCTTCCGATTCTATGGACCAATCGATATCGGATTGAGTCCAAAACTTGGGAAAATATCATAACACGGTGGGAGGAGGCATTTGGTGGGTTTTGAGTGAAATCCAATGGCCAAAACTATGCAATACACCAACCACTCCATTTCAGAACGAGATTCGTACGAACTTGAATCGTCCTATTCTATGGACCAATCGATATCGGATTGAGTCCAAAACTTGGGAAACATCATAACACGGTGGGAGGAGGCATTTGGTATGTTTTGAGTGAAATGCAATGGCCAAAACTATACAATAAACCAACCACTCCATTTTAGAACGGTTCAGATTTAACATGATCGTCCAATCTATAGGCCAATCGACATCGGATTGAGTCCAAAACTTGGGAAACATCATAACAAGGTGGAGGAGGCATTTGTGTGTTTTTCGAGTGAAATCAATTGGCAAAAACTACACAATACACCAACCACTTATTTCAAAACGAGATTCGCATTTAACTTGAATCGTCTATTCTATGGACCAATCGATATCGGATTGAGTCCAAAATTTGAAACATCATAACACGTGGGAGGAGGCGCTTTTGTGTTTTGAGAAATCCAATGGAAAAACTATGCAATACACCAACCACTCCATTTCGAACGAACTCGCATTTAACTTGAATCGTCCGATTATATGAACAAATCGAGCATCGGATTGAGTCCAACACTTGGGAAACATCATAACACGGTGGGAGGAGTGATTTGAGGTTTGAGTGAAATCCAATGGCCAAAACTATGCAATACACCAACCCCTCCATCTGATAACGAACTTCGTACGAACTTGAATCGTCCTATTCTATGGACCAATCGATATCGGATTGAGTCCAAAACTTTGGAAACATCATAACACGGTGGGAGGAGGCGTTTGGTGTGTTTCGAGGAAATCCAATGGAAAAAACTATGCAATACACCAACCACTCCATTTCAGTAACGAACTGCATTTAACTTGAATCGTCCGATTATATGGAACAAATCGATATCGGATTGAGTCCAACACTTGGGAAACATCATAACACGTGGGAGGAGGATTTGGGGTGTTTTTGAGTGAAATCCAATGGCCAAAACTATGCAATACACCAACCACTCCATCTCGAACGAACTTCGCGCATTTAACTTGAATCGCCGATTCTATGGACCAATCGATATCGGATTGAGTCCAACACTTGGGAAACATCATAACACGGTGGGAGGAGGCATTTGGTATGCTTTGAGTGAAATCCAATGGCCAAAACCACGCAATACACCAACCATTCCATTTCAGAACGAACTTCGTACAAACTTGAATCGTCCGATTCTATGGACCAATCGATATCGGATTCAGTCCAAAACTTGGGAAACATCATAACACGGTGGGAGGAGGCATTTGGTGTGTTTTGAGTGATATCCAATGGCGAAAATTAGGCAATACGCCAACCACTCCATTTCGTAACGAACTGCATTTAACTTGAATCGTCCGATTCTATGGACCAATCGATATCGGATTGAGTCCAAAACTTGGGAAACATCAAAACACGGTGGGAGGAGGCATTTGGTGTGTTTTGAGTGAATCCAATGGCCAAAGTATGCAATACACCAACCACTCCATTTCAGAACGAATTCGTACGAACTTGAATCGTCCGATTCTATGGACCAATCGATATTGGATTGAGTCCAAAACTTGGGAAATATCATAACATGGTGGGAGGAGGTATTTGGTGTGTTTTGAGTGAAATCAAATGACAAACACTATGCAATACACCAACCATTCCATTTCAGAATGAACTTGTTGCGAACTTGAATCGTCTAATTCTATCGACCAACCGATATTGGATTGAGTCCAAAACTTGGGAAACATCATAACACGGTGGGAGGAGGCATTTGGTGCGTTTTGAGTGAAATTCAATGGCCAAAACTATGCAATACACAACCACTCAATTTCAGAACGAACTTCGTACGAACCTGAATTGCTCGATTTCAAGAACCAATCGATATCGGATTCAGTCCAAAACTTGGGAAACATCATAACAAGGTGGGAGGAGGCATTTGGTATGTTTTGAATGATATCCAATGGCCAAAACTATACAATGCACCAACCACTCCATTTCAGAACGAACTTCGTACAAAATTGAATCGTCCGATTCTATGGACCAATCAATATCGGATTCAGGCCAAAACTTGGGAAACATCATAACACGGTGGGAGGAGGCATTTGGTGTGTTTTGAGTGATATCCAATGGCCAAAATTATGCAATACACCAACCACTCCATTTCAGAACGAACATCGTACAACTTGAATCTTCCGATTCTATGGACCAATCGATATCGGATTGAGTACAAAACTTGAAACATCACAACACTGTGGGACGAGGCATTTGGTATGTTTTGAGGAAATGCAATGGCCAAAACCATGCAATACACCAACCACTCCATTTTAGAACGTTCGTGATTTAACATGAATCGCCCAATTCTATAGACCAATCGATATCGATTGAGTCCAAAACTTGGGAAACATCATAACAAGTTTGGAGAAGGCATTTGGTGTGTTTTGAGTGAAATCAAGTGGCCAAAACTACACAATACACCAACCACTCTTTTTCAGAACGAGCTTCGCATTTAACTTGAATCGCCCTATTCTATGGACCAATCGATATCGGATTGAGTCCAAAACTTGGAAACATCATAACACGGAGGGAGGAGGCATTTGGTGTGTTTCGAGTGAAATCCATTGGAAAAAACTATGCAATACACCAACCACTCCATTTTAGAACGAACTGATTTAACTTGAATCGTCCGATTCTATGGACCAATCGATATCGGATTGAGTCCAAAACTTGGGAAACATCACAACACGGTGGGACGAGGCATTTGGTATGTTTTGAGTGAAATCCAATGGCCAAAACTATGCAATACTCCAACCACTCCATTTCAGAACGAACTTCGTACGAACATGGATCGTCCGATTCTATAGACCAATCGATATCGGATTGAGTCCAAAACTTGGGAAACATCATAACAAGGTGGGAGGAGGCATTTGGTGTGTTTTGAGTGAAATCAAATGGCCAAAACTATGCAATACACCAACCACTCCATTTCAGTAACGAGCTTCGCATTTAACTTGAATCGCCCTATTCTATGGACCAATCGATATCGATTGAGTCCAAAACTTGGGAAACATCATAACACGGTGGGAGGAGGCATTTGGTGTGTTTTGAGTGAAATTCAATGGCCAAAACTATGCAATACACAACCACCAATTTCAGAACGAACTTCGTACGAACCTGAATTGCTCGATTTCAAGAACCAATCGATATCGGATTCAGTCCAAAACTTGGGAAACATCATAACAAGGTGGGAGGAGGCATTTGGTATGTTTTGAATGATATCCAAGGCCAAAACTATGCAATGCACCAACCACTCCATTTCAGAACGAACTGCGTACAAAATTGAATCGTCCGATTCTATGGACCAATCGATATCGGATTCAGTCCAAAACTTGGGAAACATCATAACACGGTGGGAGGAGGCATTTGGTGTGTTTTGAGTGATATCCAATGGCCAAAATTATGCAATACACCAACCACTCCATTTCAGAACGAACATCGTACGAACTTGAATCTTCCGATTCTATGGACCAATCGATATCGGATTGAGTACAAAACTTGGAAACATCACAACACGGTGGGACGAGGCATTTGGTATGTTTTGAGTGAAATGCAATGGTCAAAACCATGCAATACACCAACCACTCCATTTTAGAACGAAGTTCGTAACATGGATCGTCCAATTCTATAGACCAATCGATATCGGATTGAGTCCAAAACTTGGGAAACATCATAACAAGTTTGGAGAAGGCATTTGTGTGTTTTGAGTGAAATCAAGTGGCCAAAACTACACAATACACCAACCACTTATTTCAGAACGAGCCGCATTTAACTTGAATCGTCTATTCTATGGACCAATCGATATCGGATTGAGTCCAAAACTTGGGAAACATCATAACACGGAGGAGGAGGCATTTGGTGTGTTTTGAGTGAAATCCATTGGAAAATACTATAATACACCAACCACTCCATTTTAGAACGAACTTCGTACGCATTTAACTTGAATCGTCCGATTCTCGACCAATCGACATCGGATTGAGTCCAAAACTTTGGGAAACATCACAACACGTGGGAAGAGGCATTTGGTATGTTTTGAGGAAATCCAATGGCCAAAACCATGCAATACTCCAACCACTCCATTTCAGAACGAACTTCGTACGAACATGGATCGTCCGATTCTATGGACCAATCGATATCGGATTGAGTCCAAAACTTGGGAAACATCATAACAAGGTGGGAGGAGGCATTTGGTGTGTTTTGAGTGAAATCAAATGGCCCAAACTATGCAATACACCAACCACTCCATTTCAGAACGAGCTTCGTACGAACTTGAATCGTCCTATTCTATGGACCAATCGATATCGGATTGAGTCCAAAACTTGGGAAACATCATAACACGGTGGGAGGAGGCATTTGGTGTGTTTTGAGTGAAATTCAATGGCCAAAACTATGCAATACACAACCACTCAATTTCAGAACGAACTTCGTACGAACCTGAATTGCTCGATTTCAAGAACCAATCGATATCGGATTCAGTCCAAAACTTGGGAAACATCATAACAAGGTGGGAGGAGGCATTTGGTATGTTTTGAATGATATCCAGTGGCCAAAACTATGCAATGCACCAACCACTCCATTTCAGAACGAACTTCGTACAAAATTGAATCGTCCGATTCTATGGACCAATCGATATCGGATTCAGTCCAAAACTTGGGAAACATCATAACACGGTGGGAGGAGGCATTTGGTGTGTTTTGAGTGATATCCAATGGCCAAAATTATGCAATACACCAACCACTCCATTTCAGAACTAACATCGTACGAACTTGAATCTTCCGATTCTATGGACCAATCGATATCGGATTGAGTACAAAACTTGGAAACATCACAACACGGTGGGAGGAGGCATTTGGTATGTTTTGAGTGAAATGCCAATGGCCAAAACCATGCAATACACCAACCACTCCATTTTAGAACGAAGTTCGTACGAACATGGATCGTCCAATTCTATAGACCAATCGATATCGGATTGAGTCCAAAACTTGGGAAACATCATAACAAGTTTGGAGGAGGCATTTGGTGTGTTTTGAGTGAAATCAATGGCCAAAACTATACAATACACCAACCACTCTATTTCAGAACGAGCTTCGTAACTTGAATCGTCCTATTCTATGGACCAATCGATATCGGATTGAGTCCAAAACTTGGGAAACATCATAACACGGAGGGAGGAGGCATTTGGTGTGTTTTGAGTGAAATCCATTGGAAAAACTATGCAATACACCAACCACTCCATTTTAGAACGAACTTCGTATTTAACTTGAATCGTCCGATTCTATGGACCAATCGATATCGGATTGAGTCCAAAACTTGGGAAACATCACAACACGGTGGGACGAGGCATTTGGTATGTTTTGAGTGAAATCCAATGGCCAAAACCATGCAATACTCCAACCACTCCATTTCAGAACTAACTCGCACGTTACGGAACATGGATCGTCCGATTCTATAGACCAATCGATATCGGATTGAGTCCAAAACTTGGGAAACATCATAACAAGGTGGGAGGAGGCATTTGGTGTGTTTTGAGTGAAATCAAATGGCCCAAACTATACAATACACCAACCACTCCATTTCAGAACGAGCTTCGTACGAACTTGAATCGTCCTATTCTATGGACCAATCGATATCGGATTGAGTCCAAAACTTGGGAAACATCATAACACGGTGGGAGGAGGTACGGTGTGTTTTGAGTGAAATTCAATGGCCAAACTATGCAATACACCAATCACTCCATTTCAGAACGAACTCAGATTTAACTGAATTGCTCGATTTCAAGAACCAATCGATATCGGATTCAGTCCAAAACTTGGGAAACATCATAACAAGGTGGGAGGAGGCATTTGGTATGTTTTGAATGATATCCAGTATGGCCAAAACTATGCAATGCACCAACCACTCCATTTCAGAACGAACTTCAGACAAAATTGAATCGTCCGATTCTATGGACCAATCGATATCGGATTCAGTCCAAAACTTGGGAAACATCATAACACGGTGGGAGGAGGCATTTGGTGTGTTTTGAGTGATATCCAATGGCCAAAATTATGCAATACACCAACCACTCCATTTCAGAACGAACTTCGTACGAACTTGAATCTTCCGATTCTATGGACCAATCGATATCGGATTGAGTACAAAACTTGGAAACATCATAACACGGTGGGACGAGGCATTTGGTATGTTTTGAGTGAAATGCAATGGTCAAAACCATGCAATACACCAACCACTCCATTTTAGAACGAAGTTCGTACGAACATGGATCGTCCAATTCTATAGACCAATCGATATCGGATTGAGTCCAAAACTTGGGAAACATCATAACAAGTTTGGAGAAGGCATTTGGTGTGTTTTGAGTGAAATCAAGTGGCCAAAACTATGCAATACACCAACCACTCTATTTCAGAACGAGCTTCGTACGAACTTGAATCGTCCTATTCTATGGACCAATCGATATCGGATTGAGTCCAAAACTTGGGAAACATCATAACACGGAGGGAGGAGGCATTTGGTGTGTTTCGAGTGAAATCCATTGGAAAAAACTATGCAATACACCAACCACTCCATTTTAGAACGAACTTCGTATGAACTTGAATCGTCCGATTCTATGGACCAATCGATATCGGATTGAGTCCAAAACTTGGGAAACATCACAACACGGTGGGAGGAGGCATTTGGTATGTTTTGAGTGAAATCCAATGGCCAAAACCATGCAATACTCCAACCACTCCATTTCAGAACGAACTTCGTACGTGAACATGGATCGTCCGATTCTATAGACCAATCGATATCGGATTGAGTCCAAAACTTGGGAAACATCATAACAAGGTGGGAGGAGGCATTTGGTGTGTTTTGAGTGAAATCAAATGGCCCAAACTATACAATACACCAACCACTCCATTTCAGAACGACTTCGTACGAACTTGAATCGTCTATTCTATGGACCAATCGATATCGGATTGAGTCCAAAACTTGGGAAACATCATAACATGGTGGGAGGAGGCATTTGGTGTTTTGAGTGAAATCCAATGGCCAAAACTATGCAATACACCAACCACTCCATTTCAGAACGAACTTCGTAAATTGAATCGTCCGCTCTATGGAAAATCGATATCGGATTGAGTCCAAAACTTGAGAAACATCATAACACGGTGAGGAGAGATTTGGGGTGTTTTGAGTGAAATCCAATGGCCAAAACTATGCAATACACCAACCACTCCATTTCAGAACGAACTTCGATTAACTTGAATCATCCAATTCTATGGACCAATCGATATCGGATTGAGTCCAACACTTGGGAAACATTATAACACGGGAGCAGGCATTTGGTGTGTTTTGAGGATATCCAATGGCCAAAACTATACAATACACCAACCACTCCACTTCAGAACGAGCCAGATTTAACTTGAATCCTCCTATTCTATGGACCAATCGATATCGGATTGTGTTCAACACTTGGGAAATATCATAACACGGTGGGAGGAGTGATTTGGGGTGTTTTGAGGGAAATCCAATGGCCAAAACTATGCAATACACCTACCACTCCATTTCAGAACGAACTTCGTACGAACTTGAATCGTCCGATTCTATGGACTAATTGATAACTCATATATTTATACAGTTATACCATCCATTTCTAGTCTATTTGTGATGTTTTTGAGTTAAACATGTTGCGTTTTACCCTATTTTGTGTTAGTATGCAGTTGCACCTACTTTAGGATCAAGTTGAAGGCAAAATAAATCAACACATGTCATTTTTGGAGCTGGCCACTATTCAAACGTGGAAAAGAAATTTCGTGACCTGTTTTGAAGTCCAAATAAAGATCCAAAGTGAACCTGGCTTGTTTAAAGACTAAGAGCGGAATGGGAAAGTAATGGGATTTCTAGCCTGATTTGGAGGTGCCAAATAAGGCAAAACGTGCAAAATAAAGGCTGATTTATTAGGATCTCTTTGGAATATCTGACAGCCTCTTTTACCCCATAAAAACTTGCCTTTTAGCCACTTTCACAGACCCTATTTATTTTGGACGAATTTCACAACCCTAGACATCCTTCTTTTTGTTATTCTCCCCTTTCACACACACTAAACCCTAGCCATATATTTCCACCATCAAGACTCATCGCAGGAGGCTGTTCTTGGAGAAGTTCAACATCAGAATTGGTTCAAGGGTTTCCTCTCATGAATTTATTTTCACTCATGTTGTTTATTTTCGTTTTAATCTTTGTGAACATGATGTAATTCAAATTCATAGCTAGGATTTCGATGTAGCCTGCAACATTGATCCATGTTTCTAAGTTAAAGTATTCAGTTCATCAATCTGTTTCTTGTTTCATTCACTGAATCTATTGTTAAATTTGTTTGTCAATTTTAATGTTTGATCACCATTAGGGTTTACAGATTATCTAGTCAAGGTTATTGTAAACATCATGCTTAATCTTGGTAGACATGTGAATGAATGAAGAGAATGCTATGCAAACATCCTGCCATGTGTTTTTTTGGTTCTTTAACGCTTTTGCATGGTAATGACTTAACTGGAAACCAAAGTTGAACATCCCAATTAGGTTGCATATTAGGAGAATTTGATCAAAACCACACATCATATGGCTGATCATATATATGTAAAACGAACTCTGGAAACAGGTTGGTAGTTGAATACGGTTTAATTTTATAAACATGGAATTGGTTTTGCAATGGTGAATTCGCCAAACCCTGGTCTCATCCCTATTCTTCTTACATCAATATCTCATTCGCTGCTACATTCGTCTTGCATTTTAAGTTATCTTTCATTTACAACACAAACTACTCTCAATTTGTCACTTTCACTTTTAGTTAGGGTTCTTTCAAAACAAGTAATTTACAGAGGTCCAATCGGTCCCTGTGGTTCGACACCCTTACTTGTACCAT
The DNA here is from genome assembly GCF_029339155.1 of Prunus mume. NCBI lineage: Eukaryota > Viridiplantae > Streptophyta > Magnoliopsida > Rosales > Rosaceae > Prunus > Prunus mume. Next base: position 4,608,592 of record NC_142701.1, read on the forward strand.
GATACTAACCATATATTGGCACTTGGAAGGAACACAACACTAATCGATATCGGATTGAGTCCAAAACTTGGGAAACATCATAACACGGTGGGAGGAGGCATTTGGTGTGTTTTGAGTGAAATTATATGGCCAAAACTACGCAATACACCAAGCACTCCATTTCAGAACGAATTTCGTATGAACTTGAATCGTCCGATTCTATGGACCAATCGATATTGGATTGAGTCCAAAACTTGGGAAACATCATAACAGGTGGGAGGAGGCATTTGCTGTGTTTTGAGTGAAATCAAAAGGACAAAACTAGGCAATGCACCAACCACTCCATTTCAGAACGAGCTTCGTATGAACTTGAATCGTCCTATTCTATGGACCAATCGATATCGGATTCAGTCCAAAACTTGGGAAACATCATAACACGTTGGGAGGAGGCATTTGGTGTGTTTTGAGTGAAATCCAACGGAAAAAACTATGCAATACACCAACCACTCCATTTCAGAACGAACTTCGTACGAACTTGAATCGTCCGATTCTATGGACCAATCGATATCGGATTGAGTCCAACACTTGGGAAACATCATAACACGGTGGGAGGAGGATTTTGGGTGTTTTGAGTGAATCCAATGGCCAAAACTATGCAATACACCAACCACTCCATTTCAGAACAAACTGCATCGTACGAACTTGAATCGTCCGATTCTATGGACCAATCGATATCGGATTGAGTCCAAAACTTGGGAAATATCATAACACGGTGGGAGGAGGCATTTGGTGTGTTTTGAGCGAAATTAAACGGCCAAAACTATGTAATACACCAAGCACTCCATTTCAGAAAGAACTTCGTACGAACTTGAATCGTCCGATTCTATGGTCCAATCGATATCGGATTGAGTCCAAAGCTTGGGAAACATCATAACAAGGTGGGAGGAGGCATTTTGTGTGTTTTGAGGGAAATCAAAAGGCCAAAACTGGGCAATACACCAACCACTCCGCATTTTAGAACGAGCTTCGTACGAACTTGAATCGTCCTATTCTATGGACCAATCGATATCGGATTGAGTCCAAAACTTGGAAACATTATAACACGGTGGGAGGAGGCATTTGGTGTGCTTTGAGGAAATCCAATGGCCAAAACTATGCAATACACCAACCACTCCATTTCAGAACGAACTTCGTACGAACTTGAATCGTCCGATTCTATGGACCAATCGATATCGGATTGAGTCCAAAAGTTGGGAAACATCATAACACGGTGGGAGGAGGCATTTGGTATGCTTTGAGTGAAATCCAATGGCCAAAACTATGCAATACACCAACCACTCCATTTCAGAACGAACTTCGTACGAACTTGAATCGTCCGATTCTATGGACCAATCGATATCGGATTGAGTCCAAAAGTTGGGAAACATCATAACACGGTGGGAGGAGGCATTTGGTATGCTTTGAGTGAAATCCAATGGCCAAAACTATGCAATACACCAACCACTCCATTTCAGAACGAACTTCGCATTTAACTTGAATCTTCCGATTCTATGGACCAATCGATATCGGATTGAGTCCAAAAGTTAGGAAACATCATAACACGGTGGGAGGAGGCATTTGGTATGCTTTGAGTGAAATCCAATGGCCAAAACTATGCAATACACCAACCACTCCATTTCAGAACGAACTTCGTACGAACTTGAATCTTCCGATTCTATGGACCAATCGATATCGGATTGAGTCCAAAAGTTGGGAAACATCATAACACGGTGGGAGGAGGCATTTGGTATGCTTTGAGTGAAATCCAATGGCCAAAACTATGCAATACACCAACCACTCCATTTCAGAACGAACTTCGTACGAACATGGATCGTCCGATTCTATAGATCAATTGATATCGGATTGAGTCCAAAAGTTGGGAAACATCATAACACGGTGGGAGGAGGCATTTGGTATGCTTTGAGTGAAATCCAATGGCCAAAACTATGCAATACACCAACCACTCCATTTCAGAACGAACTTCGTGCATTTAACATGGATCGTCCGATTCTATAGATCAATTGATATCGGATTGAGTCCAAAAGTTGGGAAACATCATAACACGGTGGGAGGAGGCACTTGGTATGCTTTGAGTGAAATCCAATGTCCAAAACTATGCAATACACCAACCACTCCATTTCAGAACGAACTTCGTACGAACTTGAATCTTCCGATTCTATGGACCAATCGATATCGGATTGAGTCCAAAACTTGGGAAACATCATAACAAGGTGGGAGGAGGCATTTGGTGTGTTTTGAGTGAAATCAAATGGCCAAAACTACGCAATACACCAACCACACCATTTCAGAACGAAGCAGCATTTAACTTGAATCGTCCGATTCTATGGACCAATCGATATTGGATTAAGTCCAAAAATTGGGAAATATCATAACATGGTGGGAGGAGGCATTTGGTGTGTTTTGAGTGAAATCCAACCAAAACTATGGAATACACCAACCATTCCATTTCAGAATGAACTTCGTGCGAACTTGAATCGTCCAATTCTAGGGACCAATCGATATCGGAGTGAGTACAAAACTTGGGAAACATCATAACACGGTGGGAGGAGGCATTTGGTGTGTTTTGAGTGAAATTAAATGGCCAAAACTACGCAATACACCAAGCACTTCATTTCAGAACGAACTTTGTACGAAATTGAATCGTCCGATTCTATGGTCCAATCCATATCGGATTGAGTCCTACACTTGGGAAATATCATAACACGGTGGGAGGAATGATTTGGGGTGTTCTGAGTGAAATCCAATGGCCAAAACTATGCAATACACCAACCACTCCATTTCAGAACGAACTTCGTACGAACTTGAATCGTCCGATTCTATGGACCAATCGATATCGGATTGAGTCCAAAACTTGGGAAACATCATAACACGGTGGGAGGAGGCATTTGGTATGTTTTGAGTGAAATCCAATGGCCAAACCGATGCAAAGCACCAACCACTCCATTTCAGAACGAACTTCGTACGAACATGAATCGTCCGATTCTATAGACCAATCGATATCGGATTGAGTCCAAAACATGGGAAACATCATAACAAGGTAGGAGGAGGCATTTGGTGTGTTTTGAGTGAAATCAAAAGTCCAAAACTAGGCAATACACCAACCACTCCGTTTCAGAACGAGCCTGCATTCGTAACTTGAATCGTCCTATTCTATGCACCAATAGATATCGGATTGAGACCAAAACTTGGGAAACATCATAACACGGTGGGAGGAGGCATTTGGTGTGTTTCGAGTGAAATCCAATGGAAAAAACTATGCAATACACCAACCACTCCATTTCAGAATGAACTTCGTATGAACTTGAATCGTCCGATTCTATGGACCAATCGATATCGGATTGAGTCCAACACTTGGGAAACATCATAACACGGTGGGAGGAGTGATTTGGGGTGTTTTTAGTGAAATCCAATGGCCAAAACTATGCAATACACCAACCACTCCATTTCAGAACGAACTTCGTACGAACTTGAATCGTCGATTCTATGGACCAATTGATATCGGATTGAGTCCAAAACTTGGGAAACATCGTAACACGGTGGGAGGAGGCATTTGGTATGTTTTGAGTGATATCCAATGGCCAAAACTATCGCAATACACCAACCACTCCATTTCAAAATGAGCTTCGTACGAGCTTGAATCGTCCTATTCTATGGACCAATCGATATCGGATTGAGTCCAAACACTTGGAAAACATTATAACACGGTGGGAGGAGGCATTTGGTACGTTTGGAGGATATCTAATGGCCAAAACAATGCAATACACCAACCACTCCATTTCAGAACGAACTTTGTATGAATTCTGAATTGTTCGATTATGGAGCAATCGATATCGGATTGAGTCAGAAACTGGGAACATCATAACACGCTGGGAGGAGGATTTGGTGTGTTTTGAGTGAAATCCAATGGCCAAAACTATGCAATACACCAACCACTCCATTTCAGAACGAACTTGCATGAACTCTGAATCGTCCGATTCTATGGACCAATCTATTTGATTGAGTCCAAAACTTGGGAAACATCATAACACGGTAGGAGGCATTTGTGTGTTTTGAGGAAATCAAAGGCCAAAACTAGGCAATACACCAACCACTCCATGCTTCAGAACGAGCTCGCAGATTTCAGACGAACTTGAATCGTCCTATTCTATGGACCAATCGATATCGGATTGAGTCCAAAACTTGGGAAACATCATAACACGGGTGAGGAGGTATTTGGGTGTTTGAGGAAACCAATGGAACTATGCAATACACCAACCACCCATTTCGTAAAGAACTTCGCACGTAACTTGAATCGTCTCGGGATTCTATGGACCAATCGATAGGACCAATCGGATTGAGTCCAAACACTTGGGAAACATCATAACACGATGGGAGGAATGATTTGGGTGTTTTAGTGAAATGCAATGGCCAAAACTATGCAATACACCAACCACTCCATTTCTAACGACTGCATTTAACTTGAATCGCCCGATTCTATGGACCAATCGATATCGGATTGAGTCCAAAACTTGGGAAACGCATAACACGTGGTAGGAGGCATTTGGTGTGTTTTGAGTGAAATCAAAAGGCCAAAACTATGCAATACACCAACCACTCGCTTTAACGAGACTTCGTACGCATTTAACTTGAATCGTCCTATTCTATACCAATCGAGATATCGGATTGAGTCCAAAACTTGGGAAACATCATAACACGTGGGAGGAGGCATTTAGTGTCTTTCGAGTGAAATCCAATGAAAAACTATGCAATACACCAACCACTCCATTTCAGAATGAACTTTGTACGAACTTGAATCGTCCGATTCTATGGACCAATTGATATCGGATTGAGTCCAAAACTTGGGAAACATCATAACACGGTGGGAAGAGGCATTTGGTGTGTTTTGAGTGAAATCCAATGGCCAAAACTATGCAATACACCAACCACTCCATTTTGAACGAACTTCGTATGAACCTGAATTGTTCGATTTCATGGAGCAATCGACATCGGATTGATTCAGAAACTTGAGGAACATCATAACACGTTGGGAGGAGTGATTTGGTGTGTTTGAGTGAAATCCAATGGCCAAAACTATGCAATACACCACCACTCCATTTCAGAATGAACTTCGTACGAACTTTAATCGTCCGATTCTATGGACCAATCGATATCGGATTGAGTCCAAAACTTGGGAAACGTCATAACACGGTGGTAGGTGGCATTTGGTGTGTCTTGAGTGAAATTAAATGGCCAAAACTAGGCAATACACCAACCACTCCGTTTCAGAACGAGCTTCGTACGAACTTGAATCGTCCTATTCTATGGACCAATCGATATCGGATTGAGTCCAAAACTTGGGAAACATCATAACACGGTGGGAGGAGGCATTTGGTATGTTTTGAGTGATATCCAATGGCCAAAACTACGCAGTACACAAACCACTCCATTTTTAACGAGATTCGCATTTAAGCTTGAATCGTCCTATTCTATGGACCAATGATATCGGATTGAGTCCAACACTTCAGAAACATCATAACACGGTGGAAGGAGGCATTTGGTATGTTTTGAATGATATCCAATGGCCAAAACTATGCAATGCACCAACCACTCCATTTCAGAACGAACTTCGTACGAACTTGCATCGTCCGATTCTATGGACCAATCGATATCGGATTGAGTCCAAACTTCGAAACATCATAACACTCGGTGGGAGGAGGCATTTGTTTGTTTTGAATGATATCAATGGCCAAAACTATGCAATGCACCAACCACTCATTTCGAACGAACGGTATCAATTATAACTTGAATCGTCGATTCTATGGACCAATCGATATCGATTGAGTCCAAAACTTGGAAACATCATAACACGGTGGGAGGAGGCATTTGGTATGTTTTGAGGATATCCAATGGCCAAAACTATGCAATACACCAACCACTCCATTTCCGAACGAACTTCGTACGAACTTGAATCGTCCGATTCTACACCAATAGAGTCCAAAACTTTGGAAACATCATAACACGGTGGAGGAGGCATTTGGTGTGCTTTGAGTGATATCCAATGGCCAAAACTATGCAATACACCAACCACTCCATTTCAGAACGAACTTCGTACGAACTTGAATCGTCAGATTTTACGGACCAATCGATATCGGATTGAGTCCAAAACTTGGGAAACATCATAACACGGTGGGAGGAGGCATTTGGTATGTTTTTAGTGATATCCAATGGCCAAAACTATGCAATACACAAACCACTCCATTTCAGAACGAGCCGCTTCGTACGAAGCTTGAATCGTCCTATTCTATGGACCAATCGATATCGGATTGAGTCCAAAACTTCTGGGAAACATCATAACACCGTGGGAGGAGGCATTTGGTGTGTTTTGAGTGAAACTGGCCAAAACTATGCAATACACCAACCACTCCATTTGAACGAACTTCGCATTTAACTTGAATCGTCCGATTCTATGGACCAATCGATATCGGATTGAGTCCAAAACTTGGGAAACATCATAACACGGTGGGAGGAGGCATTTGGTGTGTTTTGAGTGAAATCCAATGGCCAAAACTATGCAATACACCAACCACTCCATTTCAGAACGAACTTCGTATGAACCTGAATTGTTCGATTTCATGGAGCAATCGACATCGGATTGATTCAAACTTGAGGAACATCATAACACGCTGGGAGGAGTGACTAGGGAAACATCATAACATCATATCCCTTCTTTCATTCAACCACTACCCTAAACCTCATTACTACCCTTGTAAAGTCCTTTTGATCCTTGGTGTTGCATGGCATTATGTGGAGAGCAGATTGATAATGAGCTATGGGGTTCGAATTTTGATTTTGCTCTAAGTGTGCGCATGTACTTATTTGAGTTGCAGGTGTTGTTCTGATTTGGCATTCACACACTACACTTAAGGATGTCATTGTGAGCGTTTGGTTACCCTTGAATCATGTGTGGAACTTAGATTGTGATTGCTGTGTGTTCTTTTGGAACCATATATTTCGTGATTCTTTGAGGATATTGTTTGAAGGCTAGCTAGAGCTTATTTCTGTTTTCAAATGGTATTTTTCCTTTGTTTTGCTTGAGGACTAGCAAAATCTAAGTTTGGGGGTATTTGATAAGGTCATAATTTCACACATTTGCATGCCTTCTTTGCTTAGTAATTTTGTTTAGCTTCTTTATTTTGAGTCTTTACCTATGTTTGTGTGTTTTAGGTTAAGACAGTAAGAGATCACATTTGATGCAATCCATGCTTGTTAAGGGCTGATTGGGATAAGAGGAATATGGGCTTAAAGACAAACCCAATTTGGGCCACACTTGTCAGTCCAGTTTCGTAGGTCATCTTGCAGGCCTCTATTTCAGCACCATACAGGTTGGATGAGGAGACATCCTGATAGAAGTTGTTCCAATGGGTGTCTATTATAACATATCCAAATTTCAGCCCAATTGATAAATCTATTGGAGCCCTTAGCACGTCAAAGACTGAACCAAGGTCACAGAAATGTCATGATTGGCTGCCATCACATCTACATCCCTAGAGCCATGTGCTCAGCATGGGCAGCCATACATGGGAGTCAAATCAGCTCAGAACTCAGAAAGATGAACAAAAGTCAAGCTTTCCATAAAGACACCATACCAAAGCATGGGCAGCTGAGCAAGTGGCAAGCATGGGCTTATGAGCAGTTGGGAGCAGCTAAGAGAGGTGTGCTTCACCAGCCAAAGGGGAGGACGAAATTTCTCTCTATAAATAGAGAGCTGCTCACTCATTCAAGGGAGATAGGCAGACACACACATTCACTTCATCCATTACTCTCAAACACACATTCAGATTCACCACAAAGAGAGAAGAGAGCTGGAGCTGTCCTGGGAATTCCTTGCTGCCATCATCTAGTTCTTCTCCCCTCTTTATCCTATCTATGTATTTCTTATTTTCTGTACTCATAGTTATGTCTAACTAATCCATTTAGTTTGGGCTTAGGATGAAGCCCAGTCATGAATATTCAATGTTATGGATGATTTTATAGTTAATTGATTTCTGCTTCACACAAGTTGTTAATCTCTAGTTTATTATGTGCTTGATGTATGTTTTCCTGGAGAAGCACCAAGATTTTATGCATCTAGCACAGGTTGGGAAGGGGTTTAGATTCACCATTCTACTCTCTTCACAAGCAACATATGAATGGCCTAAGAATCATTCAAGGGGTTAATAAACCTATAGGTTGACTAGGACAGATACCATGTTCTAGGACTTGTGTGATTATCATATTCTCAAGGAGCTTAATGACTCTTGCTATGCTTTATTCTAAGTAGATACCATGCTTAGGTTGCATATTAGAGATCACGTGTTGTGTAGATACCATGCATAATCACATGCCTTAGAGAATCATGCATCCGCACCTAGATACCATAGGCTTGTATGCGATAATCTATTGTTGATGAAGCTTGAGTCAATTTCTATGCATTCATAACTTGATAGAAGACTAGTGGTAGATTCCAAGGCTCTAACACTCTCAATCTTTGTTTCACAACTTTAATTGCTGCCAGTGTTTACTGAGCACTTTCATTTCACGCTCTTCTTTCATTTCAACAAACAAACCCCCATTCTTTCGAAAGTGTGGTGCTAGGATTCTGTCCTAGACCTTGAGTAATTAGCAAGAGGCATTGTTGAATTTGACCTGCCTTTAGCTAGTTAGCTGCTCTTTGTTCTATGTTTTTCCAGCATTCTAAGTAATTTAACTTGGAACCAAGTTACCATTCTCTGGGATCGACTCTCAGATTTACATAAGCTATACTATAAACGGTTCGTCACTTGTACCTGTAGAATTAAAGTTGCTGTTTTTAATAACTCATTTTAGTTGTTAGAATTGAATCAACAAGTTTTTTGGCGCCGCTGTCGTGGAACCTCGTAATGTTGGTGCTATAGTTAGATTACTTTGATTGTTTTGTTTTTGTTTGTTTCATTTGTTTTCGTTGGTTTTTCTTTAGTATTCAGCTTTTGTATTTAGTTATTATCTCCATTGAGCACTGAATTGAGTTCCTTGGTGTGTGCATGTCCACCCAATCAGGAGCAAAGTCACCTGAGCTACTTCTCACCAAGAACCGCTGCTGTACGTAGCTGGTTTGAGGAGAATCATAGTTCTTCAAACACTGATTCTAAAAGTTCCGAACTGAAGGTCAAGCACGATGGCAGATTCAATAACAATAATAATGTTGAAGGAGGTAGCACTTGTTGTCCAACCTCGGAAACCCCTGCGTGAGTTTTCCATTCCCAAAGTCACCGATCAACCTTCGCATCGCCTATCCTCAACCTACAGCTGACAGGTTTGAGCTTAAAAGTGGGTATGATCATCTTCTTCCAACTTATTATGGTATACACCGAGGATCCTTACATGCATATTAAGCAATTCTTTGAAATACTGGGCAATCAAAAATTCATGGCCTTGATGTGACATGTGATTAAGATGAGGTACAAGGAGATGATATAAGGAGATGATAAGTTCTGCTCACACACAACATAGAGAGTTGGATGCAAATGCAATCTTTCTATGAAGGTTTGCTTGATTCAAAGGATGATGGTAGATGCAAATAATGGAGAAGGACTGATGAACAAAACAGCAGAGGAGGCTTTACTCTCTTTGAACTTGAGTGCTAACTCAAATAATGGAGCTACAATAAAGGAAGAGGAGCCCTATGAAAGCTGTTCTCGGAGGGTATTAATAATGAGATTGCTGCAAAACTTGATGTTATGTGTTCTTGTTTCAACAGGCAGTGACTGGCCTCTAGGAAACAAAGTAGAAGTTCAAGACAATCTTTGCAGCATGCTAGAACAAGCAATGCCCTTCAAGCAAGGAATCTAATAATGATCCTTACTCAAACACGCATAATCCACGGTGGAGAAATCATCCACTTTGGCGGATAATAACCAAATGTGCAATAATCTCAAGGACCTGCCTCAGATTTCAAATACAACAAAGGTAATTCCAGCAAGCTCCCAACAAGTGCAAGAGCAAAGGGTGATCAAATGGGAGAATTGCAAGACATGTTCAAGAAGTTTATGGGGCAAACAGATGCAAACCAACTAGAATCTTCAAAATGCAATGAACAAACTAGAAGTGCAAGTTGGGCAGATTGCATCCTCCATGATAATAGGGCATCCGAACATTTCCAAGCCAAACAGAGTGAATCTAAGGTATCAAGAGCATGCTAAAGCAGTGCACATCTTGAGAAGTGGTAAACAGTTGATAATAAGGTTGAGATGCCAACGAAGAGCAAGAAGATGGAGAAAATGAGGAGACTATTCAGCCACTACATAAGCAGCCCACAGCTTCCACAAACAGTTCTCAATCCTTTCGAAAGAGCACAAACTCCTAAGGTATCATCTAATGATAATTGTTCCACTTTCAACTAATGCTAGGCCTGTTGCACCTTTCAGCAGGTTAATGTGCCAAAGAAAAATCAAGGCTTGATGAGATAATGAAGTATCAAGAAGGTGCAAATCAACATCCCATTGTTCTGAATGCCATTGTTAGATTCCAAAGTATGCAAAATTTTAAGGACTATGTAATTAACAAGAGGAGATTCAAAGAGCATGAACAAGTTGAATGAGTAAGAGGTAAGCGCAGTGTTACAAAGAAAGCTACCTCCAAAGCAAAGGATCCAGGCTCATTTTTCTATAATTGTAGGTTGGTGATTTTAAGTTTCAAAAAGCTTTGCTTGATCTTGGTGCTTCTATAAACCTTATGCCATATCATGTTTATGAAAACTTAAC
>NC_142701.1:4619887-4689785 GCF_029339155.1 Prunus mume
TTTCAGAGCGAACCAAATACGAACTTGGAATCGTCGATTCTATGGACCAATCGATGTAGTTAGGTCCAAAACTTGGAAACATCATAACACAGTGGGAGGGGCATTTGGTGTGTTTTGAGTGAAATCAATGGCAAAACTATGCAATACACCAACCTCCATTTTAAGAACAGGCCAAATACGAACTTGATAAGTCTATTCTGGACCAATCGATGCTCAGTTGAGTCCAAAACTGGGAAACATCATAACACGGTGGGAGAGGCATTTGGTGTGTTTTTAGGTGATATCCAGTATTAAGCCAAAACTATACAATACATAACCACTTCATTTCAGACGAACTTCTTTACGAACAGATAAGTCGATTCTATGGATTGTCGATATAGTTGGATTGAAACTTGAAATGATCAGTTACAATTGCATATCATTTGCTGTCCCTTCTAACCCCATGATTTGGTTATGTTATGGAGTCAAGCGTGTGCTTTTAATCCCTTTTCTGTTTTATCATTCGATATCATTTGAGCCTTAGTATAATGGTGCATTTGGATAAGAAAAGATGCAAATGGTGCAAAAACAGAGCAGACTGGGTTGCAACTCATTTGACGCAGCGTCTTTCTCCAGCTTTGATTATTATATCAAAATTTATTTATTAATATATTCTTTTCATGGTATCTGGGCCAATTAGTAATATAACAAGACAAATTACAGGAGTGCGTACCCTTGGATGAAGTTAAATTGGTATGTACTTGATTGCAAATTCAAGAAAATAGAAGTTAAGTCTAAAATAAATTTAAACCAAGAGTGATTTGTAATTGTTGAACAAATGAGGCAAAACAGATTGAAACAAAGCAAAGTGAACAAATCAACAAGAAGTGTTTTTGTGGCTGGAAAACAGATTGGGAGACTGGGCATTCGATTCTGCAACAATTCAATTCTAGGTTATAAGGAGTCAGTGACAAGTCTAATTGGATTAAAGATTGATTCTAGCTAAAGTGAATTGACCATGGTGTCTGGTCCTAACCTTGTGTTCTAATTCCCTAGCAGTCGGGCATTTGTTGTCTAACCTAGATTAAGCATTAGGAACTCATTAAGCGTGAAGAACATTTAAACAACCAAGCATGTATCTAATCCCTGTTGTCGAAGATGTCCATACATACTTTTCTTATTCATAGTTCAATTCAGATCAAAGCATGGTGTCTACTCTTGATTCAAACCGGATAGCTAATATACAAGTTCTAATGGTGATTGATCATCCAAAACTTGGGAAACATCATATAACACGGTGGAGGAGGCATTTGGTGTGTTTGAATGAAATGAATAAGAACATGAATCATGAATCAAACTTGGAAACTCAAAACTTCAACTTATAAAACCCAGAATATTCATGTTAGTTACATCAAAGTCCTAGTTATAGAATTTAGCTAATTATAATGGAATGAAACTTAAACAGAAATGAGAAAACATAATGAATGTATAAGAGTCAAAATCATTTCTGAAGTACTTAAATCAAAGGCTTCTCAAGTTCTTCTCTGACACCTAATGCTGCTCCAAGAGCTTTCACACTCAGATATGGCAACTAGCAGGTGATTTGGGATGAGTTTAAGGGAGTGGTGATGGCAGAAAGAGGAAATTCAGTAGGAAATGGAAGAAGGCTTGTTGGAGCTGTTTTTGGTGATTTGGGACTGAATGGAGGTTTAAGGATGGGAGTGTTAGAGGATGCTGCAGTGAATTTTAGGCTGAATGGATGACTCCTTGAATGAGTGTGCATCACTCTATTTATAGAGTGCAAATTGTGCTCCCCATTCATTGGTGGAGGCTACAGCTATTCCTAGCTATTCCCATTTGTCTGAGCTGCCCATTAGGTTCCCATGCTGCTGATTTGATGTGCAGCCCATGCCTCTAGGAATGCCAGGAAACATCAAGTAACACGGTGGGAGGAGGTTTGGTGTGTTTTGAGGAATCCAATGGCCAAAACGCAATACACCAACCACTCCATTTCAGAACGAACTTTGCATTACTTGAATCGTCCGATTCTATGGACTAATCGATATCGGATTGAGTTCAAAACCTGGGAAACATCATAACACGGTGGAGGAGGTATTTGGTGTGTTTTGAGTGAACCAACAAAACTATGCAATACACCAACCACTCCATTTCAGAACGAGCTTCGTACGAACTTGAATCGTCCTATTCTATGGACCAATCGATATCGGATTGAGTCCAAAACTTGGGAAACATCATAACACGGTGGGAGGAGGCATTTGGTGTGTTTTGAGTGATATCCAGTGGCCAAAACTATGCAATACACCAACCACTTCATTTCAGAACGAACTTCTTACGAACTTGAATCGTCCGATTCTATGGACCAATCGATATCGGATTGAGTCCAAAACTTGGGAAATGATCAGTCACAATTGCATCATTTTGTACCCTTCTAACTTATGATTTGCTACTATGTTATTATCAACGTGCTTTAATCCTTTCTGTTTATCATTCAGTTCATTGAGCCTTAGGTAGCAATGGTGCCTTTGGATAAGAAAAGATGCAAAATGGTGCAAAACGAGCAGACTGGGTTGGCAACTCATTTCGCCTTAACGCTTTTCTCCAACTTTGATTAACACATCAAAATTTGTTGTTAATATGTTAACTCCGCACTGTATGGGCCAATTAGTAATATAGCAAGACAAGTACGAGGTCGTACCCATGAGGACTGAGAAGTAAAATGGTTATGTACTTAGATTACTAAATTCAAGAAAGTAGGAGGTTAAGTCTAAAATAGAATTTAAACCAGAGTGATTGTAATTGTTGAACAAATGAGGCAAAACGAAATTTCAAACAAAAGCAAAGTGAGCAAATGTAACAAAGAGTTTTTGTGGGCTGGAAACAGATTGAGACTAGGCATTCGATTCACCATAACAATTCAATTCTAGGTTATAAGGAGTCAAGTGACAAGTCTAATTCGGATTCAAAGATTGATTCTAGCTAAAGTGTGATTAGGCCATGGTGTCTGGTCCTAACCTTGTGTTCCTAATTCCCTAACTTGATCATTTGTTGTCTAACCTAAATTAAGCATTAGGAACTCATAAGGTCGAAGAACAATTTAAACAACCAAGCATGTATCTAATCCCTGTTGTCGAATGTCCATACATACTTTTCTTATTCATAGTTCAATTCGAATCAAAGCATGGTGTCTACTCTTGATTCAAACCAAGATAGCTAATACAACAAGTTCTAATGGTGATCAATCATCCAAACAAGCATATTATTAACTGATAAGTGATAATTGAATAAGAACATGAATCATGAATCAAACTTGAAACTCAAAACTTCAACTTATAAACCCAGAATATTCATGTTAGGTTACATCGAAGTCCTAGTTATGAATTTAGCTACTCATAATGGAAATGAAACTTAAACAGAAATGAGAAAACATAATGAATGTAATAAGAGTGGAAAAACCCATTTCTGAAGTTACTTGTAGTCCAAGGCTTCTCCCAAGTTCTTCTCCACACTAATGCTGCTTAAGAGCTTTCACATCTAGAGTATGGCAACTAAAGAGGTGATTTGGGATGAGTTTGGGTGAGTGGTGATGGCAGAGAAAGAGGAAATTCGTAGGGAAATGGAAGGAAGGCTTGTTGGAGCTGTTTTGGTGATTTGGGACTGAATGGAGTGTTTGGGGAAGGATGGGAGTGTTAGAGGATGGCTGAAGTGAATTTTAGGCTGAATGGAGTGACTCCCTTTGAATGAGTGCGCATCACTCTATTTATAGAGTGCAAATTCGTGCTCCCCCATTGGCTGGTGAAGCACAGCCATTCCTAGCTATTCCCATTTGTCTGAGCTGCCCATTAGGTTCCCATGCTGCTGATTTGATGTGTAGCCCATGCCTCTAGGAATGTCAGGAAACATCATAACACGGTGGGAGGAGGCATTTGGTGTGTTTTGAGTGAAATCAATGGCCAAAACTATGCAATACACCAACCACTCCATTTCAGAACGAACTGTATGTGAACTTGAATCGTCCGATTCTATGGACTAATCGATATCGGATTGAGTTCAAAACCTGGGAAACATCATAACACGGTGGGAGGAGGCATTTGGTGTGTTTTGAGTGAAATCCAATGGCCAAAACTATGCAATACACCAACCACTCCATTTCAGAACGAACTTCGTACGAACTTGAATCGTCCGATTCTATGGACTAATCGATATCGGATTGAGTTCAAAACCTGGGAAACATCATAACACGGTGGGAGGAGGCATTTGGTGTGTTTTGAGTGAAATCCAATGGCCAAAACTATGCAATACACCAACCACTCCATTTCAGAACGAGCTGCATTTAACTTGAATCGTTCTATTCTATGGACCAACGATATCGGATTGAGTCCAAAACTGGGAAACATCATAACACGGTGGGAGGAGGCATTTGGTGTGTTTTGAGTGATATCCAGTGGCCAAAACTATGCAATACACCAACCACTTCATTTCAGAACGAACTTCGTACGAACTTGAATCGCCCGATTCTATGGACCAATCGATATCGGATTGAGTCCAAAACTTGGGAAACATCATAACACGGTGGGAGGAGGCATTTGTGTGTTTTGAGGAATCCAACCAAAACTATGCAATACACCAACCACTCCATTTCAGAACGAACTTCGCACGAACTTGAATCGTCCGATTCTATGGACTAATCGATATCGGATTGAGTCCAAAACTTGGGAAACATCATAACACGGTGGGAGGAGGCATTTGGTGTGTTTTGAGTGAAATCCAATGGCCAAAACTATGCAATACACCAACCACTCCATTTCAGAACGAGCTTCGTACGAACTTGAATCGTCCTATTCTATGGACCAATCGATATCCGATTGAGTTCAAAACTTGGGAAACATCATAACACGGTGGGAGGAGGCATTTGGTGTGTTTTGAGTGAAATCCAATGGCCAAAACTATGCAATACACAACCACTCCATTTCAGAACGAACTTCGTACGAACCTGAATTGTTCGCTTTCAAGGACCAATAAATATCGGATTGGGTCCAAAACTTGGGGAACATCATAACACGGTGGGAGGAGGCATTTTGTGTGTTTTGAGTGAAATCCAATGGCCAAAACTATGCAATACACCAACCACTCCATTTCAGAACGAACTTCGTACGAACTTGAATCGTCCTATTCTATGGACCAATCGATATCGGATTGAGTCCAAAACTTGGGAAACATCACAACACAGTGGGAGGAGGCATTTGGTGTGTTTTGAGTGATATCCAATGGCCAAAACTATGCAATACATAAACCACTTCATTTCAGAACGAACTTCTTACGAACTTGAATCATCCGATTCTATGGACCAATCGATATCGGATTGAGTCCAAAACTTGGGAAACATCATAACACGGTGGGAGGAGGCATTTGGTGTGTTTTGAATGAAATCGAATGGCCAAAACTATGCAATACACCAACCACTCCATTTCAGAACGAACTTTGTACGAACTTGAATCGTCCGATTCTATGGACCAATCGATATCGGATTGAGACCAAAACTTGGGAAACATCATAACACGGTGGGAGGAGGCATTTGGTGTGTTTTGAGTGATATCCAATGGCCAAAATTATGCAATACACCAACTACTCCATTTCAGAACGAACTGCGTACGAACTTGAATCGTCCGATTCTATGGACCAATTGATATCGGATTGAGTCCAAAACTTGGGAAACATCATAACACGGTGGGAGGAGGCATTTGGTGTGTTTTGGGTGATATCCAATGGCCAAAATTATGCAATACACCAACTACTCCATTTCAGAACGAACTTCGTACGAACTTGAATCGTCCGATTCTATGGACCAATCGAGCATAATTGAGTCCAAAACTTGGGAAACATAACATGGTGGAGAGGCATTTTGTGTTTTGTGAAATCAATGGCCAAAACTATGCAATACACCAAGCACTCCATTTCAGAAAGAACTTCGTACAAACTTGAATCGTCCGATTCTATGGATCAATCGATATCGGATTGAGACCAAAACTTGGGAAACAACATAACACGGTGGGAGGAGGCATTTGGTGTGTTTTGAGTGATATCCGATGGCCAAAACTATGCAATACACCAACCACCCATTTCAGAATTCGAACTTCAGAACTAGAATCGTCCGATTCTATGGATCAATCGATATCGGATTGAGTCCAAAACTTGGGAAACATCATAACACGGGGGGAGGAGGCATTTGGTGTGTTTTGAGTGATATCCAATGGCCAAAATTATGCAATACACCAACTACTCCATTTCAGAACGAACTTCGTACGAACTTGAATCGTCCGATTCTATGGACCAATTGATATCGGATTGAGTCCAAAACTTGGGAAACATCATAACACGGTGGGAGGAGGCATTTGGTGTGTTTTGAGTGATATCCAATGGCCAAAACTATGCAAAACACCAACCACTCCATTTCATAACGAACTTCGCACGAACTAGAATCGTCCGATTCTATGGATCAATCGATATCGGATTGAGACCAAAACTTGGGAAACTTCATAATACGGTGGGAGGAGGCATTTGGTGTGTTTTGAGTGATATCCAATGGCCAAAACTATGCAAAACACCAACCACTCCATTTCATAACGAACCTCGCATACGAACTAGAATCGTCCGATTCTATGCATCAATCGATATCGGATTGAGTCCAAAACTTGGGAAACATCATAACACGGTGGGAGGAGGCATTTGGTGTGTTTTGAGTGATATCCAATGGCCAAAATTATGCAATACACCAACTACTCCATTTCAGAACGAACTTCGTACGAACTTGAATCGTCCGATTCTATGGACCAATTGATATCGGATTGAGTCCAAAACATGGGAAACATCATAACACGGTGGGAGGAGGCATTTGGTGTGTTTTGAGTGAAATCAATGGCCAAAACTATGCAATACACCAACCACTCCATTTCAGAAAGAACTTCGTACAAACTTGAATCGTCCGATTCTATGTACCAATCGATATCGGATTGTGTCCAAAACTTGTGAAACATCATAACACGGTGGGAGGAGGCATTTGGTGTGTTTTGAGTGATATCCAATGGCCAAAACTATGCAAAACACCAACCACTCCATTTCATAACGAACTTCGCACGAACTAGAATCGTCCGATTCTATGCATCAATCGATATCGGATTGAGTCCAAAACTTGGGAAACATCATAACACGGTGGGAGGAGGCATTTGGTGTGTTTTGAGTGAAATCCAATGGCCAAAACTATGCAATACACCAACCACTCCATTTCAGAACGAACTTCGTACGAACTTGAATCATCCGATTCTATGGACCAATCGATATCAGATTGAGACCACAACTTGGGAAACAACATAACACGGTGGGAGGAGGCATTTGGTGTGTTTTGAGTGATATCCAATGGCCAAAACTATGCAATACACCAACCACTAAATTTCAAAACGAACTTCTTACGAACTTGAATCATCCGATTCTTTGTACCAATCGATATCGGATTGAGTCCAAAACTTGGGAAACATCATAACACGGGAGGCATTTGGTGTGTTTTGAGTGATATCCAGGCAAAACTATGCAATACACCAACCACTCCATTTCAGAACGAAACAGCTTGTGACGAACTTGAATCGTCCTATTCTATGGACCAATCGATATCGGATTGAGGTCAAAACTTGGGAAACATCATAACACGGTGGGAGGAGGCATTTGGTGTGTTTTGAGTGATATCCAATGGCCAAAATTATGCAATACACCAACTACTCCATTTCAGAACTAACTGCATTACGAACTTGAATCGTCTGATTCTATGGACCAATCAATATCGGATTGAGTCCAAAACTTGGAAACATCATAACACGGGGCGAGGCATTTGGTGTGTTTTGAGTGATATCCAATGACCAAAATTATGCAAAAACACCAACCACTCCATTTCATAACGAACTCGCATCGAACTAGAATCGTCCGATTCTATGGATCAATCGATATCGGATTGAGTCCAAAACTTGGGAAACATCATAACACAGGGGGGAGGAGGCATTTGGTGTGTTTTGAGTGATATCCAATGGCCAAAACTATGCAATACACCAACAACTTCATTTCAGAACGAACTTCTTACGAACTTGAATTGTCCGATTCTATGGACCAATCAATATCGGATTGAGTCCAAAACTTGGGAAACATCATAACACGGGGAGGAGGCATTTGGTGTGTTTTGAGTGATATCCAGTGGCCAAAATTATGCAAAACACCAACCACTCCATTTCATAACGAACTTCGCACGAACTAGAATCGTCCGATTCTATGGATCAATCGATATCGGATTGAGTCCAAAACTTGGGAAACATCATAACACAGGGGGAGGAGGCATTTGGTGTGTTTTGAGTGATATCCAATGGCCAAAACTATACAAAACACCAACCACTCCATTTCATAACGAACTTCGCACGAACTTGAATCTTCCGATTCTATGGACCAATCGATATCGAATTGAGTCCAAAACTTGGGAAACATCATAACACGGTGTGAGGAGGCATTTGGTGTGTTTTGGGTGAAATCCAATGGCCAAAACTATGCAATACACCAACCACTCCATTTCAGAAAGAACTTCGTACAAACTTGAATCGTCCGATTCTATGGATCAATCGATATCGGATTGAGTCCAAAACTTGGGAAACATCATAACACGGGGGGAGGAGGCATTTGGTGTGTTTTGAGTGATATCCAATGGCCAAAATTATGCAATACACCAACTACTCCATTTCAGAACGAACTTCGTACGAACTTGAATCGCCCTATTCTATGGACCAATCGATATTGGATTGAGTTCAAAACTTGGGAAACATCATAACACGGTGGGAGGAGGCATTTGGTGTGTTTTTGTTGTTAATATGTTAACTCGCAATTGTAATGGGCCAATTAGTAATATAGCAAGACAAGTACAGGTCGTACCCACGAGGACTGAGAAGTTAAAATTAGTTATGTACTTAGATTACCAAATTCAAGAAAGTAGGAGGTTAAGTCCAAAATAGAATTTAAACCAAGAGTGATTGTAATTGTTGAACAAATGAGGCAAACGAAATTTCAAACAAAAGCAAAGTGAGCAAATGTAAGAAAGAGTGTTTTTGTGGGCTGAAACAGATTAGAGACTAGGCATTCGATTCACCATAACAATTCAATTCTAGGTTATAAGGAGTCAAGTGACAAGTCTAATTCGGATTCAAAGATTGATTCTAGCTAAAGTGTGATTAGGCCATGGTGTCTGGTCCTAACCATGTGTTCCTAATTCCCTAACTTGATCATTTGTTGTCTAACCTAAATTAAGCATTAGGAACTCATTAAGCATAGAAGAACAATTTAAACAACCAAGCATGTATCTAATCCCTGTTGTCGAATGTCCATACATGCTTTTCTTATTCATAGTTCAATTCGAATCAAAGCATGGTGTCTACTCATGATTCAAACCAAGATAGCTAATGCACAAGTTCTAATGGTGATCAATCATCCAAACAAGCATATTAACTGATAAGCATAATGAATAAGAACATGAATCATGAATCAAACTTGAAACTCAAAACTTCAACTTATAAACCCAGAATATTCATGTTAGGTTACATCGAAGTCCTAGTTATGAATTTAGCTACTCATAATGGAAATGAAACTTAAACAGAAATGAGAAAACATAATGAATGTAATAAGAGTGGAAAAACCCATTTCTGAAGTTACTCGTGTCCAAGGCTTCTCCATGCTTCCACACCTAATGCTGCTCCAAGACCTTCCTCACATCTAGAGTATGGCAACTAAAGAGGTGATTTGGGATGAGTTTGGGTGAGTGGTGATGGCAGAGAAAGAGGAAATTCGTAGGGAAATGGAAGGAAGGCTTGTTGGAGCTGTTTTGGTGATTTGGGACTGAATGGAGTGTTTGGGGAAGGATGGGAGTGTTAGAGGATGGCTGAAGTGAATTTTAGGCTGAATGGAGTGACTTTTTTGAATGAGTGTGCATCACTCTATTTATAGAGTGCAAATTCGTGCTCCCCCTTTGGCTGGTGAAGCACACCCATTCCTAGCTATTCCCATTTGTCTGAGCTGCCCATTAGGTTCCCATGCTGCTGATTTGATGTGTAGCCCATGCTGCTGATTTGATGTGTAGCCCATGCCTCTAGGAATGTCAGCTGCCCATGCCTTCTGAGTTTCCATGCTGTCTTGTCAGCACATGACTCAACAGCTAGCAGTTGCATTCCTGAGCATGGTGTGCATTTTGATGGGCTCACGGATTGGGGTTGACTTAATCAATTGATCTATTTGAGTAATCCATCTTGCAGTTCAGACTCTCATCTTTCCAGGCACATATTATATGGGCCAATCAAAGTTGGGAGAAAGACGTTAAGGCCGAAATGAGTTGCCAACCCAGTCTGCTCGTTTTTGCACCATTTTGCATCTTTTCTTATCCAAAGGCACCATTGCTACCTAAGGCTCAATGAACTGAATGATAAACAGAAAAGGGATTAAAAGCACACGTTTGACTCAATAACATAACCAAATCATAAGTTAGAAGGGTACAAAATGATATGCAATTGTGAACTGATCAGTTTTGAGTGATATCCAATGGCCAAAATTATGCAATACACCAACTACTCCATTTCAGAACGAACTGCGTGCATTTAACTTGAATCGTCCGATTCTATGGACCAATTGATATCGGATTGAGTCCAAAACTTGGGAAACATCATAACACGGTGGGAGGAGGCATTTGGTGTGTTTTGAGTGATATCCAATGGCCAAATTATGCAATACACCAACTACTCCATTTCAGAACGAACTTCGTACGAACTTGAATCGTCCGATTCTATGGACCAATCGATATCGAATTGAGTCCAAAACTTGGGAAACATCATAACACGGTGTGAGGAGGCATTTGGTGTGTTTTGGGTGAAATCCAATGGCCAAAACTATGCAATACACCAACCACCCGTTTCGAAAAGAACTTCGTACAAACTTGAATCGTCCGATTCTATGGATCAATCGATATCGGATTGAGTCCAAAACTTGGGAAACATCATAACACGGGGAGGAGGCATTTGGTGTGTTTTGAGTGATATCCAATGGCCAAAATTATGCAATACACCAACTACTCCATTTCAGAACGAACTTCGTACGAACTTGAATCGTCCGATTCTATGGACCAATCGATATCGAATTGAGTCCAAAACTTGGGAAACATCATAACACGGTGTGAGGAGGCATTTGGTGTGTTTTGGTGAAATCCAATGGCCAAAACTATGCAATACACCAACCACTCCATTTCAGAAAGAACTTCGTACAAACTTGAATCGTCCGATTCTATGGATCAATCGATATCGGATTGAGTCCAAAACTTGGGAAACATCATAACACGGTGGGAGGAGGCATTTGGTGTGTTTTGAGTGATATCCAATGGCCAAAACTATGCAAAACACCAACCACTCCATTTCATAACGAACTTCGCACGAACTAGAATCGTCCGATTCTATGGATCAATCGATATCGGATTGAGTCCAAAACTTGGGAAACATCATAACATGGTGGGAGGAGGCATTTGGTGTGTTTTGAGTGAAATCGAATTGCCAAAACTATGCAATACACCAACCACTCCATTTCAGAACGAACTTCGTACGAACTTGAATCGTCCGATTCTATGGACCAATCGATATCGGATTGTGTCCAAAACTTGTGAAACATCGTAACACGGTGGGAGGAGGCATTTGGTGTGTTTTGAGTGATATCCAATGGCCAAAATTATGCAATACACCAACTACTCCATTTCAGAACGAACTGCGTACGAACTTGAATCGTCCGATTCTATGGACCAATTGATATCGGATTGAGTCCAAAACTTGGGAAACATCATAACACGGTGGGAGGAGGCATTTGGTGTGTTTTGAGTGAAATCAATGGCCAAAACTATGCAATACACCAACCACTCCATTTCATAACGAACTTCGCACGAACTAGAATCGTCCGATTCTATGGATCAATCGATATCGGATTGAGTCCAAAACTTGGGAAACATCATAACACGGGGGGAGGAGGCATTTGGTGTGTTTTGAGTGATATCCAATGGCCAAAATTATGCAATACACCAACTACTCCATTTCAGAACGAACTTCGTACGAACTTGAATCGTCCGATTCTATGGACCAATCGATATCGAATTGAGTCCAAAACTGTTGTCTCAATTCCTAACAACTAAAATGAGTTATTAAAAACAGCAACTTTAATTCTCGCAAGTGCACGAACCGCTTATAGTATAGCTTATATAAATACGAGGTCGATCCCACAGAGAATGGTAACTTGGTTCCAAGTTAAATTACTTAGAATTCTAGAAAAACATAGAACAAAGAGACTGACTAACTAGCTAAAGGCAAGGTCGAATTCAACAATGCCTCTTGCTAATTACTCAAGGTCTAAGACAGAATCCTAGCACCACACACGCACTCGAAATGGGGGGTTTTGTTGTTGAAATGAAAAGAAGAACGTGAAATGAAAGTGCTCGAAAGTAAACACTGGCAGCAATCAAAAAGTTGTGAAACAAAGATTGAGAGGTGTTAGAGCCTTGGAATCTACCACTAGTCTTCCTATCCAAGTTATGAATGCATAGAAATTGACTCAAGCTTCATCAACAATAGATTATCGCATACAAGCCTATGGTATCTAGGTGCAGGATGCATGATTCTCCTAAGGCATATGATTATGCATGGTATCTACACAACACGTGATCTCTAATATGCAACCTAAGCATGGTATCTACTTAGAATAAAGCATACAAGAGTCATTAAGCTCCTTGAGAATATGATAATCACACAAGTCCTAGAACATGGTATCTGTCCTAGTCAACCTATGGTTATTAACCCCTTGAATGATTCTTAGGCCATTCATGCGCTTGCTTGTGAAAGGAGAGTAGAATTGGTGAATCTAAACCCCTTCCCAACCTGTGCTAGATGCATAAAATCTTAGTTAGCTACTCCAAGAAAACATACATCAAGCACATAATAAACTAGAGATTAACAACTTGGTAATGAAAGCAAGGAAATCAATTAACTATAAAATCATCATAACATTGAATATTCATGACTAGGGCTTCATCCTAAGCCCTAAGTAAATGGATTAGTTAGACATAACTATGAGTACAGAAAATAAGAAATACATAGATAGGATAAAGAGAGGAGAAGAACTAGATGATGGCAGCAAGGAATTCCCAGGACAGCTCCAGCTCTCTTCTCACTTTGTGGTGAATCTGAATGTGTGTTTGAGAGTAATGGATGAAGTGAATGTGTGTGTCCGCCTATCTCCCTTGAATGAGTGAGCAGCTCTCTATTTATAGAGAGAAATTTCGTCCTCCCCTTTGGCTGGTGAAGCACACCTCTCTTAGCTGCTCCCAACTGCTCCCTTCTGCCCATGCTTGCCACCTGCTCCAGCTTCCAAATACATGCTTTAGGAGAATCATGCATCCTGCACCTAGATACCATAGGCTTGTATGCGATAATCTATTGTTGATGAAGCTTGAGTCAATTTCTATGCATTCATAACTTGGATAGGAAGACTAGTGGTAGATTCCAAGGCTCTAACACCTCTCAATCTTTGTTTCACAACTTTTGATTGCTGCAGTGTTTACTTTTGAGCACTTTCATTTCGTTCTTCTTTTCATTTCAATAACAAAACCCCCATTTCGAGTGCATGTGTGGTGCTAGGATTCTGTCTTAGACCTTGAGTAATTAGCAAGAGGCATTGTTGAATCTGACCTGCCTTTAGCTAGTTAGTCTGCTTTGTTCTATGTTTTTCTAGCATTCTAAGTAATTTAGCTTGGAACCAAGTTACCATTCTCTGTGGGATCGACCTCGTATTTACATAAGCTATACTATAAACGGTTGGTACTTGTATAGAATTAAAGTTGCTGTTTTAATAACTTATTTTAGCTGTTAGGAATTGAGACAATAAGTTTTGGCGCCATTGCCGGGGAACCGTAACGTTGGTGCTATAGTTAGATTACTTTGATTGTTTTGTTTTTGTTTGTTTCATTTGTTTCTTTTCGTTGGTTTTTCTTTTAGTATTCAGTTTTTGTATTTAGTTATTATCTCCATTGAAAGCACTGAATTGAGTTCCTTGGTGTGTGCATGTCCGAATCTGACCAGGAGCAAAGTTCACCTGAGCCACTTTCACCAAGAACCGCTGCTGTACGTGCTGGTTTGAGGAGGAATTATAGTTCTTCAAGCGCTGATTCTAAAAGTTCCGAATCTGAAGGTTCAAGCACGATGGCAGAGATTCCGAACAACAACAATAATGTTGAAGGAGGTGGTGCACTTGTTGTCCAACCTCGGAAACCCCTGCGTGAGTTTTCCATTCCCAAAGTCACCGATCAACCTTCGTGCATCGTCTATCCTCAACTCACAGTTGACAGGTTTGAGCTTAAAAGTGGTATGATTCATCTTCTTCCAACTTATTATGGTAATACCACTGAGGATCCTTACATGCATATTAAGCAATTCTTTGAAATATGTGCTACGATCAAAATTCATGGCCTTGATGATGAGCAGATTAAGATGAGGCTATTCCCATTCAGTTTAAAAGATAAAGCTAAGTCTTGGTTATACTCTTTGCCTAATGCTTCAATTCATGCTTGGGAAGAGCTTTCTAATAAGTTTTTGCAGAAATTCTTTCCGGCTCAAAAGACTAACAAGATTAGAAAGGAAATCCTTGGTTTCACACAGAAGGAAGGAGAAGCTTTTCATGAATGTTGGGAGAGGTACAAGGAGATGATAAGTTCTTGCCCACACCACAACATAGAGAGTTGGATGCAAATGCAATCTTTCTATGAAGGTTTGCTTGATTCCGAAAGGATGATGGTAGATGCAACAAGTGGAGAAGGACTGATGAACAAAACAGCAGAGGAGGCTTTTACTCTCTTTGAATCCTTGAGTGCTAACTCTCAACAATGGAGCCACAATAAAGGAAGAGGAGCTCCTATGAAAGCTGTGGTCTCTGAGGTAAGTACTAATAATGAGATTGCTGCAAAACTTGATGTTATGTGTTCTTTGCTTCAACAGGCAGTGACTGGCCCTCTAGGAAACAAAGTAGAAGTTCAAGACCAATCTTTTGCAGAGCACATGCTAGAACAAGCAAATGCCCTTCAAGCAAGGAATCCTAATAATGATCCTTACTCAAACACGTACAATCCGGGGTGGAGAAATCATCCTAATTTCAAGTGGAGCAATAACTCAAATGTTCAACAATCTCAAGGACCTCCCCCAGGATTTCAAATACAACAAAGGCAATTCCAGCATGCTCCCACCAAGTGCAAGCGCAAAGGGGTGATCAAATGGGAGAATTGCAAGACATGTTCAAGAAGTTCATGGGGCAACAGATGCAAACCAATCAGAATCTTCAAAATGCAGTGAACAAACTAGAAGTGCAAGTTGGGCAGATTGCATCCTCCATGAGCAATAGAGCATCCGGAACTTTCCCAAGCCAAACAGAGGTGAATCCAAGGCATCAAGAGCATGCTAAAGCAATACACATCTTAAGAAGTGGTAAACAAGTTGATAACAAGGTTGGAGATGTCAATGAAGAGCAAGAAGATGGAGAAAACGTGGAGATCATTCAGCCACCACATGGGCAGCCCACAGCTTCCAACAAACAGCCCCTCAATGCTCCAGGAAAGAGCACAGGCCCTAAGGTATCATCTAATGCTAATCAAGTTCCAATTTCAACTAATGCTTTTAGGCCTATTGCACCCTTTCCCAGCAGGTTATCAAAGTCAAAGAAAGATCAAGGCTTGGATGACATAATGGAAACATTCAAGAAGGTGCAAATCAACATCCCATTGCTCAATGCCATTGCTCAGATTCCAAAGTATGCAAAATTTTTGAAGGATCTATGCACTAACAAGAGGAGATTCAAAGAGCATGAACAAGTTGCATTGAGTGAAGAGGTAAGTGCAGTGTTACAAAGAAAGCTACCTCCAAAGCTAAGAGATCCAGGTTCGTTTTCTATACCTTGCATAGTTGGTGATTTTAAGTTTCAAAAAGCTTTGCTTGATCTTGGTGCTTCTATAAACCTTATGCCATATCATGTTTATGAAAAACTTAACCTTGGTGGGTTGCAAGCCAAATCTGTGAGCATTCAATTGGCAGATAGAACTATTAGGTACCCTAAAGGCATTCTAGAAGATGTTTTGGTGAAAGTGGAAGAGCTAATTTTGCCAGCAGATTTCTTGGTGTTGGAAATGGAAGAAGCACCAATTCATGACAATCAGTTACCACTCATTCTAGGTCGGCCATTCATGGCAACTGCCGGTGCTATTATTGATGTGAAGAAGGGTACATTGACCATGAACGTGTTTGATGAGACAATAGCATTCAAAGTGTTTGAAGCCTCCAAGTTTCCAAGTGATGAGCATGAAGTTTTCCAGCTTGATGCAATTGATACTATGGTGAAAGAAGCACTGCCAATGAGTTATTTGGAGCCCATTGAAGCATGCATTACACAAAGCATAAGGAAAGAAGAAGTGGACAGCTTAGAGGCTGTGATATCTCCTTTACTTTTGAGCTTGTTTGCAGCATGGATAGCTACATAGAAGTTGGAAAGAGGTATGCAAACCAATTTGAATCATTACCCCCACCTACTAATAAGGTTTTACCTTCTATTGTGCAGGCACCAGAGTTGGAATTAAAGGAATTGCCAAAACACCTTAAATATGCCTATTTAGATGAAAATAAGACTCTACCTGTTATCATTGCCTCACATCTCGAACCAAATGATGAGAAGAAGCTTTTGAGAGTTCTAAAAGAGTACAAAACTGCAATTGGGTGGAGCATTGCAGATATCAAAGGCATAAGCCCAACACTGTGCATGCACAAGATATTATTGGAAGACAATGCAATGCCTAAGAGGGATGCCCAAAGACGTCTCAATCCGAACATGAAGGAGGTGGTAAGAAAAGAGGTAATGAAGCTTTTAGATGTTGGTATTATTTACCCTATTTCTGACAGTAAATGGGTGAGCCCAGTGCAAGTTGTTCCCAAAAAGTCAGGTATCACAGTGGTGAAGAATGAAGCAAATGAGCTTGTACCTACACGGGTGACTACGGGCTGGAGAGTTTGCATCGATTATAGGAAGCTCAACATAGCAACAAGCAAGGATCACTTCCCTCTTCCATTCATTGATCAGATGCTTGAGAGATTGGCTGGCCATAGCCACTATTGCTTCCTTGATGGATATTCAGGCTACAACCAAATCGCCATAGCCCCAGAGGATCAAGAGAAGACGACCTTCACATGTCCCTTTGGCACTTTTGCTTATAGGAGGATGCCTTTTGGTCTCTGTAACGCCCCAGCCACTTTTCAAAGGTGCATGATGAGCATTTTCTCCGACATGGCATTGAGGTATTCATGGATGACTTCTCTGTCTTTGGTGACTCTTTTGATCAATGCTTGCATAACTTATCTAAGGTGTTGGCTAGATGTGAACAGACTAACATTGTGCTTAATTGGGAAAAATGTCATTTTATGGTTAACCAAGGCATAGTTCTTGGTTATGTCATCTCTAGTAAAGGAATCGAGGTAGATAAAGGAATCGAGGTAGATAAAGCTAAGATTGATTTGTTTAAATGTTAACTTTATGCAATTGTACGGGCCAATTAGTAATATAGCAAGACAAGTACGAGGTCGTACCCACGAGGACTGAGAAGTTAAAATTAGTTATGTACTTAGATTACCAAATTCAAGAAAGTAGGAGGTTAAGTCTAAAATAGAATTTAAACAAAGAGTGATTGTAATTGTTGAACAAATGAGGCAAAACGAAATTTCAAACAAAAGCAAAGTGAGCAAATGTAACAAAGAGTGTTTTTGTGGGCTGGAAAACAGATTGGGAGACTAGGGCATTCGATTCACCATAACAATTCAATTCTAGGTTATAAGGAGTCAAGTGACAAGTCTAATTCGGATTCAAAGATTGATTCTAGCTAAAGTGTGATTAGGCCATGGTGTCTGGTCCTAACCTTGTGTTCCTAATTCCCTAACTTGATCATTTGTTGTCTAACCTAAATTAAGCATTAGGAACTCATTAAGCATAGAAGAACAATTTAAACAACCAAGCATGTATCTAATCCCTGTTGTCGAATGTCCATACATACTTTTCTTATTCATAGTTCAATCTGAATCAAAGCATGGTGTCTACTCTTGATTCAAACCAAGATAGCTAATATACAAGTTCTAATGGTGATCAATCATCCAAACAAGCATATTAACTGATAAGCATAATGAATAAGAACATGAATCATGAATCAAACTTGAAACTCAAAACTTCAACTTATAAACCCAGAATATTCATGTTAGGTTACATCGAAGTCCTAGTTATGAATTTAGCTACTCATAATGGAAATGAAACTTAAACAGAAATGAGAAAACATAATGAATGTAATAAGAGTGGAAAAACCCATTTCTGAAGTTACTTGTGGTGTCCAAGGCTTCTCCAAGTGCTTCTCCACACCTAATGCTGCTCCAAGAGCTTTCTCACATCTAGAGTATGGCAACTAAAGAGGTGATTTGGGATGAGTTTGGGTGAGTGGTGATGGCAGAGAAAGAGGAAATTCGTAGGGAAATGGAAGGAAGGCTTGTTGGAGCTGTTTTGGTGATTTGGGACTGAATGGAGTGTTTGGGGAAGGATGGGAGTGTTAGAGGATGGCTGAAGTGAATTTTAGGCTGAATGGAGTGACATTTCTTTGAATGAGTGTGCATCACTCTATTTATAGAGTGCAAATTCGTGCTCCCCCATTGGCTGGTGAAGCACAGCCATTCCTAGCTATTCCCATTTGTCTGAGCTGCCCATTAGGTTCCCATGCTGCTGATTTGATGTGTAGCCCATGCCTCTAGGAATGTCAGCTGCCCATGCCTTCTGAGTTTCCATGCTGTCTTGTCAGCACATGACTCAACAGCTAGCAGTTGCATTCTTGAGCATGGTGTGCATTTTGATGGGCTCACGGATTGGGGTTGACTTAATCAATTGATCTATTTGAGTAGTCCATCTTGCAGTTCAGAATCTCATCTTTCCAGGCACATATTATATGGGCCAATCAAAGTTGGGAGAAAGACGTTAAGGCCGAAATGAGTTGCCAACCCAGTCTGCCTGTTTTGCATCATTTTGCATCTTTTCTTATCCAAAGGCACCATTACTACCTAAGGCTCAATGAACTGAATGATCAACAGAAAAGGGATTAAAAGCACACGTTTGACTCAATAACATAACCAAATCATAAGTTAGAAGGGTACAAAATGATATGCAATTGTGAACTGATCAAGTAGATTGGTACATGTATCTAACGAAGAGGAGGATTCATTGCCATTGCGTGAAAGCTTCCCTGATGAGCAACTCTTCTCCATTTGTGCTATGAATTCCCTCAATCCATTGCCTTGGTTTGCTGATATTGTTAACTATTTGTGCACTAATAAACTCCCTATAGGGTTATCTACGCTCCAACGTGACAAGCTTAGGAAGCAAGCAAGATACTACTTTTGGGATGATCCATATCTATTCAAGCATTGCCTGCAGACCAAGTAATTCGAAGGTGTGTGCCTGAAGGTGATTTTAAGAGCATTCTAGAGTTTTGTCACTCCCATGCATGCGGAGGCCATTTTGGAGCAAAGAAGACTGCCAGCAAAGTGCTACAATCAGGTTTCTTTTGGCCTACCCTTTTTAAGGATGCTTTATGCTTTTTGTGCTTCATGTGATAGATGCCAACGGATGGGTAATTTAAATGCTAGAAATCAGATGCCTCTCACTAATATCTTAATCATTGATATATTTGATGTTTGGGGAATTGATTTCATGGGCCCTTTTCCTACCTCTTATGGATTTGAATATATATTAGTTGCTGCCGATTATGTTTCCAAATGGGTGGAAGCCATTGCCACTAGGACTAATGATGCTAAGGTTGTGATTGGTTTTCTCAAAGGAAATATTTTTACAAGGTTTGGCACACCTAGAGCAATCATTAGTGATGGTGGCTCCTCACTTTGTTAACCAAGCTTTTGCAGCACTCTTGAAGAAATATGGAATCACGCATAAGGTGGCAACACCCTATCATCCTCAAACTAGTGGGCAGGTTGAGATAAGCAATAGGGAGATTAAGCACATACTTGAAAAGACAGTGAACACCACAAGGAAGGATTGGTCCATGCGTTGGATGATGCACTGTGGGCTTATAGGACTGCTTATAAGACTCCTATAGGTATGTCTCCGTATAGGCTTCTTTTGGTAAACCTTGTCACTTACCAGTGGAGCTTGAGCACAGGGCTTATTGGGCAATCAAGGCCTTCAATTTTGATATGAAAGCTGCTGGTGAGAAGAGGAGGCTTCAACTCAATGAGTTGGAGGAGTTGCGACATGAAGCGTATGAGAACGCTAAGCTTTACAAGGAGAAAACAAAGCAATATCATGACAAGAAAATTTTAGGAAGACGCTTGAGAAAGGGCAGAAGGTTCTCCTATTCAATTCACGCCTTAAGCTCTTCCTGTAAGCTTTGCGTTCGTGGATTGGCCCTTTGTTATTACTAATGTGTTTGATCATGGCGCAGTGGGGATTCAAAATATTAAGGATGGCAGCACCTTCAAGGTGAACGGACATCGGTTGAAACCTTACTTTGATGCCAACTTTGATGCCAATAGTGAGTCTCAAGCACCTGGAGCCTCCACCACTCTCTTGAAGCTCACCAGTGTTTGGACGTCCGCTGAAGACATAAAACTTAGCGCTTCTTGGGAGGCAACCCAAGGTGACGAGGAGAAGATAGAATATGCGAGAAGCTTGTTTGCCTCCTAATTGCCTCAAAGGAGTTTTTCTGAACTCTAACCTTTGGTTATGTCTTTCCCTTATCTTCTTTCCTTTCATTTATGAGGCATTGCTTTTTATTACACTCTAGACATTGAGGACAATGTTTCATTTAAGTTTTGGGGGAAGGATTTGGTTATGTTGTTTCAAATTGTCAAAATTTTAAAAATTTTAAAATTTTCAGTGTGTCTAATGTCTAAAAACGCAGGATTTTGTGTCTTGTTTCGTTATCCTTCCAAACACCTATGATAAGACTTGGATCTAATACTAATATGGTTTCTCAGAGATTGATAGTCATTGTTTAAGGACTTTGTGTGGTTCTGAGTTAACTCTGTCTTGCATGCCATCCTTGCACTTATTGAGCACTTTGCCGAGTTAGTCCAATTTCTTGCTACTTGGAGATGTTATGCAATTCTACTTATCTCATGATCTTGGTTTCGTACTCTAGAACTTATTTGAATATCTCTTGAGACATTTTGTTGCCATACAATGCTTAGGAAGTGATTTAGGCCATGTTTGAACCGTTTGAGCTTTTCTAACCATCCCTCTACATGTATTCATCCCTACTCAACCCATTTGAGCCTGCATTAAACCTTTCTTTGTGTAAACCATTCTACCACAGAATGAACCTCTGTTTTCTTATTCTTACTTATTCTATGAGCAATTAAAGTTATCTTCAAAAAGAGTTATAAAGAATGCAAGGTTTTGGAGCAAAAGTATTTAGTGCCATAACCCAAGTGTTGAAAAGAAATAAGTTTGGGGTATTGTAACTAATCAAAAGAGGTAATGAAGTGTGACCAATGTAGTCACGGCCCTAGGGTGTTATAAAAGAGAAGATCATGGTGATCTAGGGTAAAGAGCCACAAAATTAGGCCAAATAAACAGATATGAAGGTACTGAAATTATGTTCAAAATCTGCTCATGTATGTGTTCCTTGCTTGTTACAAAGTTCAGTAATCTCTTATGCTCTTACCTATGCTTTAATTATGCTCAAAATATTGTATTTCTCATATCCCTTCTTTCATTCAACCACTACCCTAAACCTCATTACTACCCTTGTAAAGTCCTTTTGATCCTTGGTGTTGCATGGTATTATGTGGAGAGCAGATTGGATAATGAGCTTATGGGGTTCGGAATTTTTGATTTTGCTCTAAGTGTGTGCGCATGTACTTATTTGAGTTGCAGGTGTTGTTCTGATTTGGCATTCACACACTACACTTAAGGATGTCATTGTGAGCCTTGGTTACCCTTGAATCATGTGTGGAACTTAGGTTGTGATTGTTGTGTTTCTTTGGAACCATATATTTCGGTGATTCTTTGAGGATATTGTTTGGAAGGCTAGCAGCTTATTTCCTGTTTTCTAAATCGTATTTTTCCTTTGTTTTGCTCGAGGACTAGCAAAATCTAAGTTTGGGGGTATTTGATAAGGTCATAATTTCACACATTTGCATGCCTTCTTTGCTTAGTAATTTTGTTTAGCTTCTCTTTATTTTGAAGTCTCTTACCTATGTTTTGTGTGTTTTGTAGGTTAAGACAGCAAGAGATCACATTTGATGCAATCCATGCTTGTTAAGGGCTGATTGGGATAAGAGGAATATGGGCTTAAAGACAAACCCAATTTGGGCCACACTCCTTGTCAGACCAGTTTCGTAGGTCATTTTGGACATCCCATTTCAGCAACTTACACAGGTCGGATGAGGAGACATCCTTGATAGAAGTTGTTCCAATGGGTGTCTATTATAACATATCCAAATTTTAGCCCAATTGGATAAATCTGGACCCCTCAGCACGTCAAAGACTGAACCATGGTCACAGAAATGTCATGATTGGCTGCCATCACATCTACATCCCTAGAGCCATGTGCTCAGCATGGGCAGCCATACATGGGAGTCAAATCAGCTCAGGAACTCAGAAAGATGAACAAAAGTCAAGCTTTCCATAAAGAAACCATACCAAAGCATGTATTTGGAAGCTGGAGCAGGTGGCAAGCATGGGCAGAAGGGAGCAGTTGGGAGCAGCTAAGAGAGGTGTGCTTCACCAGCCAAAGGGGAGGACGAAATTTCTCTCTATAAATAGAGAGCTGCTCACTCATTCAAGGGAGATAGGCAGACACACACATTCACTTCATCCATTACTCTCAAACACACATTCAGATTCACCACAAAGTGAGAAGAGAGCTGGAGCTGTCCTGGGAATTCCTTGCTGCCATCATCTAGTTCTTCTCCTCTCTTTATCCTATCTATGTATTTCTTATTTTCTGTACTCATAGTTATGTCTAACTAATCCATTTACTTAGGGCTTAGGATGAAGCCCTAGTCATGAATATTCAATGTTATGATGATTTTATAGTTAATTGATTTCCTTGCTTTCATTACCAAGTTGTTAATCTCTAGTTTATTATGTGCTTGATGTATGTTTTCTTGGAGTAGCTAACTAAGATTTTATGCATCTAGCACAGGTTGGGAAGGGGTTTAGATTCACCACCCTACTCTCCTTTCACAAGCAACACATGAATGGCCTAAGAATCATTCAAGGGGTTAATAACCATAGGTTGACTAGGACAGATACCATGTTCTAGGACTTGTGTGATTATCATATTCTCAAGGAGTTTAATGACTCTTGTATGCTTTATTCTAAGTAGATACCATGCTTAGGTTGCATATTAGAGATCACGTGTTGTGTAGATACCATGCATAATCATATGCCTTAGGAGAATCATGCATCCTGCACCTAGATACCATAGGCTTGTATGCGATAATCTATTGTTGATGAAGCTTGAGTCAATTTCTATGAATTCATAACTTGGATAGGAAGACTAGTGGTAGATTCCAAGGCTCTAACACTTCTCAATCTTTGTTTCACAACTTTTGATTGCTGCCAGTGTTTACTTTCGAGCACTTTCATTTTACGCTTCTTCTTTTCATTTCAACAACAAAACCCCATTTCGAAAGTGCGTGTGTGGTGCTAGGATTCTGTCTTAGACCTTGAGTAATTAGCAAGAGGCATTGTTGAATTCGACCTTGCCTTTAGCTAGTTAGTCAGTTTCTTTGTTCTATGTTTTTCTAGCATTCTAACTAATTTAACTTGGAACCAAGTTACCATTCTCTGTGGGATCGACCTCGTATTTACATAAGCTATACTATAAACGGTTCGTGCACTTTCAAGAATTAAAGTTACTGTTTTTAATAACTCATTTTAGTTGTTAGGAATTGAGACAACAACCTCTCTTAGCTGCTCCCAACTGCTCCCTTCTACCCATGCTAGCCACTTGCTCCAGCTGCCCATGCTTTGGTATGGTGTCTTTATGGAAAGCTTGACTTTTGTTCATCTTTCTGAGTTCCTGAGCTGATTTGACTCCCATGTATGGCTGCCCATGCTGAGCACATGGCTCTAGGGATGTAGATGTGATGGCAGCCAATCATGACATTTCTGTGACCTTGGTTCAGTCTTTGACGTGCTAAGGGCTCCAGATTTATCCAATTGGGCTGAAATTTGGATATGTTATAATAGACACCCATTGGAACAACTTCTATCAAGGATGTCTCCTCATCTGACCTGTGTAAGTTGCTGAAATGGGGCGTCCAAAATGACCTACGAAACTGGACTGACAAGAAGTGTGGCCCAAATTGGGTTTGTCTTTAAGCCCATTTTCCTCTTATCCCAATCAGCCCTTAACAAGCATGGATTGCATCAAATGTGATCTCTTGCTGTCTTAACCTACAAAACACACAAACATAGGTAAGAGACTCAAAATAGAGAGAAGCTAAACAAAATTACTAAGCAAAGAAGGCATGCAAATGTGTGAAATTATGACCTTATCAAATACCCCCAAACTTAGATTTTGCTAGTCCTCGAGCAAAACAAAGGAAAAATACGATTTAGAAAACAGGAAATAAGCTACTAGCCTTCCAAACAATATCCTCAAGGAATCACCGAAATATATGGTTCCAAAGAAACACAACAATCACAACCTAAGTTCCACACATGATTCAAGGGTAACCAAGGCTCACAATGACATCCTTAAGTGTAGTGTGTGAATGCCAAATCAGAACAACACCTGCAACTCAAATAAGTACATGCGCATACACTTAGAGCAAAATAAAAATTCCGAACCCCATAAGCTCATTATCCAATCTGCTCTTCCACATAATACCATGCAACACCAAGGATCAAAAGGACTTTACAAGGGTAGTAATGAGGTTTAGGGTAGTGGTTGAATGAAAGAAGGGATATGAGATATACAATATTTTGAGCATAATTAAAGCATAGGTAAGAGCATAAGAGATTACTGAACTTTGTAACAAGCAAGGAACACATACATGAGCAGATTTTGAACATAATTTCAGTACCTTCATATCTGTTTATTTGGCCTAATTTTGTGGCTCTTTACCCTAGATCACCATGATCTTCTCTTTTATAACACCCTAGGGCCGTGACTACATTGGTCACACTTCATTACCTCTTTTGATTAGTTACCAATACCCCCAAACTTATTTCTTTTCAACACTTGGGTTATGGCACTAAATACTTTTGCTCCAAAAACCTTGCATTCTTTATAACTCTTTTTTGAAGATAACTTTAATTGCTCATAGAATAAGTAAGAATAAGAAAACAGAGGTTCATTCTGGTGGGAATGGTTTACACAAAGAAAGGTTTAATGCAGGCTCAAATGGGTTGAGTAGGGATGAATACATGTAGAGGGATGGTTAGAAAAGCTCAAACGGTTCAAACATGGCCTAAATCACTTCCTAAGCATTGTATGGCAACAAAATGTCTCAAGAGATATTCAAATAAGTTCTAGAGTACGAAACCAAGATCATGAGATAAGTAGAATTGCATAACATCTCCAAGTAGCAAGAAATTGGACTAACTCGCAAAGTGCTCAATAAGTGCAAGGATGGCATGCAAGACAGAGTTAACTCAGAACCACACAAAGTCCTTAAACAATGACTATCAATCTCTGAGAAACCATATTAGTATTAGATCCAAGTCTTATCATAGGTGTTTGAAGGATAACGAAACAAGACATAAAATCCTGCGTTTTTAGACATTAGTACACTGAAAATTTTAAAATTTTAAAATTTTGACAATTTGAAACAACATAACTAAATCCTTCCCCCCAAACTTAAATGAAACATTGTCCTCAATGTCTAGAGTGTAAGAAAAAGCAATGCCTCATAAATGAAAGGAAAGAAGATAAGGGAAAGACATAACCAAAGGTTAGAGTTCAGAAAAACTCCCCTTTGAGGCAATTAGGACGCAAGCAAGCTTCCTCGCATATTCTATCTTCTCCTCGTCACCTTGGGTTGCCTCCCAAGAAGCGCTAAGTTTTATGTCTTCAGCCGGACGTCCAAACACTGGTGAGCTTCAAGAGAGTGGTGGAGGCTCCTTGAGTGCTTGAGACTCAATATTGGCATCAAAGTTGGCATCAAAGTAAGGTTTCAACCGATGTCCGTTCACCTTGAAGGTGCTGCCATCCTTAATATTTTGAATCTCCACTGCGCCATGATCAAACACATTAGTAATAACAAAAGGGCCAATCCACCGAGAACGAAGCTTACCTGGGAAGAGCTTAAGGCGTGAATTGAATAGGAGAACCTTATGTCCTTTCTCAAACGTCTTCCTAAGAATTTTCTTGTCATGATATTGCTTTGTTTTCTCCTTGTAAAGCTTAGCGTTCTCATACGCTTCATGTCGCAACTCCTCCAACTCATTGAGTTGAAGCCTCCTCTTCTCACCAGCAGCTTTCATATCAAAATTGAAGGCCTTGATTGCCCAATAAGCCCTGTGCTCAAGCTCCACTGGTAAGTGACAAGGTTTACCAAAAACAAGCCTATACGGAGACATACC
The DNA here is from genome assembly GCF_029339155.1 of Prunus mume. Classification (NCBI taxonomy): domain Eukaryota; kingdom Viridiplantae; phylum Streptophyta; class Magnoliopsida; order Rosales; family Rosaceae; genus Prunus; species Prunus mume. Next base: position 4,646,597 of record NC_142701.1, read on the forward strand.
TATAGGAGTCTTATAAGCAGTCCTATAAGCCCACAGTGCATCATCCAAACGCATGGACCAATCCTTCCTTGTGGTGTTCACTGTCTTTTCAAGTATGTGCTTAATCTCCCTATTGCTTATCTCAACCTGCCCACTAGTTTGAGGATGATAGGGTGTTGCCACCTTATGCGTGATTCCATATTTCTTCAAGAGTGCTGCAAAAGCTTGGTTAACAAAGTGGGAGCCACCATCACTAATGATTGCTCTAGGTGTGCCAAACCTTGTAAAAATATTTCCTTTGAGAAAACCAATCACAACCTTAGCATCATTAGTCCTAGTGGCAATGGCTTCCACCCATTTGGAAACATAATCGACAGCAACTAATATATATTCAAATCCATAAGAGGTAGGAAAAGGGCCCATGAAATCAATTCCCCAAACATCAAATATATCAATGATTAAGATATTAGTGAGAGGCATCTGATTTCTAGCATTTAAATTACCCTTCCGTTGGCATCTATCACATGAAACACAAAAGCATAAGCATCCTTAAAAAGGGTAGGCCAAAAGAAACCTGATTGTAGCACTTTGCTGGCAGTCTTCTTTGCTCCAAAATGGCCTCCGCATGCATGGGAGTGACAAAACTCTAGAATGCTCTTAAAATCACCTTCAGGCACACACCTTCGAATTACTTGGTCCGGGCAATGCTTGAATAGATATGGATCATCCCAAAAGTAGTATCTTGCGGATACCTCATATATTTATACATTTATACCATCCATTTCTAGTCTATTTGTGATGTTTTTGAGTTAAACATGTTGCGTTTTACCCTATTTTGTGTTAGTATGCAGTTGCACCTACTTTAGGATCAAGTTGAAGGCAAAAGAAATCAAAACATGTCATTTTTGGAGCTGGCCACTATTCAAACGTGGAAAGAAATTTCGTGACCTGTTTTGAAGTCCAAATAAAGATCCAAAGTGAACCTGGCTTGTTTAAAGACTAAGAGCGGAATGGGAAAGTAATGGGGATTTCTAGCCTGATTTGGAGGTGCCAAATAAGGCAAAAACGTGCAAAATAAAGGCTGATTTATTAGGATCTCTTTGGAATATCTGACAGCCTCTTTTACCCCATAAAAACTTGCCTTTTAGCCACTTTCACAGACCCTATTTGTTTAAATGTTAACTCGCAATTGTAATGGGCCAATTAGTAATATAGCAAGACAAGTACGAGGTCGTACCCACGAGGACTGAGAAGTTAAAATTAGTTATGTACTTAGATTACCAAATTCAAGAAAGTAGGAGGTTAAGTCTAAAATAGAATTTAAACCAAAAGTGATTGTAATTGTTGAACAAATGAGGCAAAACGAATTTCAAACAAAAGCAAAGTGAGCAAATGTAACAAAGAGTGTTTTTCTGGGCTGGAAAACAGATTGGGAGACTAGGGCATTCGATTCACCATAACAATTCAATTCTAGGTGATAAGGAGTCAAGTGACAAGTCTAATTCGGATTCAAAGATTGATTCTAGCTAAAGTGTGATTAGGCCATGGTGTCTGGTCCTAACTCAAAACTTCAACTTATAAACCCAGAATATTCATGTTAGGTTACATCGAAGTCCTAGTTATGAATTTAGCTACTCATAATGGAAATGAAACTTAAACAGAAATGAGAAAACATAATGAATGTAATAAGAGTGGAAAAACCCATTTCTGAAGTTAGTTGTGGTGTCCAAGGCTTCTCCAAGTGCTTCTCCACACCTAATGCTGCTCCAAGAGCTTTCTCACATCTAGAGTATGGCAACTAAAGAGGTGATTTGGGATGAGTTTGGGTGAGTGGTGATGGCAGAGAAAGAGGAAATTCGTAGGGAAATGGAAGGAAGGCTTGTTGGAGCTGTTTTGGTGATTTGGGACTGAATGGAGTGTTTGGGGAAGGATGGGAGTGTTAGAGGATGGCTGAAGTGAATTTTAGGCTGAATGGAGTGACATTTCTTTGAATGAGTGTGCATCACTCTATTTATAGAGTGCAAATTCGTGCTCCCCCTTTGGCTGGTGAAGCACACCCATTCCTAGCTGTTCCCATTTGTCTGAGCTGCCCATTAGGTTCCCATGCTGCTGATTTGATGTGTAGCCCATGCCTCTAGGAATGTCAGCTGCCCATGCCTCTTGGAATGTCAGCTGCCCATGCCTTCTGAGTTTCCATGCTGTCTTGTCAGCACATGGCTCAACAGCTAGCAGTTGCATTCCTGAGCATGGTGTGCATTTTGATGGGCTCACGGATTGGGGTTGACTTAATCAATTGATACATTTGAGTTATCCATCTTGAAGTTCAGACTCTCATCGTTCCAAGCACATATTACATGGGCCAATCAAAGTTGGGAGAAAGACGTTAAGGCCGAAATGAGTTGCCAACCCAATCTGCTCGTTTTTGCACCAGTTTGCATCTTTTCTTATTCAAAGGCACCATTGCTACCTAAGGCTCAATGAACTGAATGATAAACAGAAAAGGGATTAAAAGCACACGTTTGACTCAATAACATAACCAAATCATAAGTTAGAAGGGTACAAAATGATATGCAATTGTGAACTGATCAAATACCCCCAGACCTAGATTTTGCTAGTCCTCGAGCAAAACAAAAGAAAACAAAGTTAAAAACAAAACAAGAAGTTTAACTAAACCACTTCTGGGGTAACTCGATTGCATTGAGCATATGCAACAAGCCTTTAAACCTGTAGGCATCCCTAGTGGGAGGAGTTGTGTCTCCTGAGGGTTTAACAGAAACGATACCCACAAACGCTTTACTGACTCTTCAAAACAAAAGGTTAGAAAACTAACTTTGAAAACAACTATTGAAAATGAAAGAAAACTTTAATCATACCTCCAACACCAGAGAGTTGCCAAGATAAATGATCAATAAGTGTGTAAAGTGGAAGCTATAGCTCAAAGGCACACGGCTTCAAAGTAAACATAATCAAATCTTGAAAGAAGAACATGCTTCAACTCTAATTCTCACATATAGCACTCAATCACTCAGAACCTATGGTTTTATTCTCTCAAACAAGCATAAGTGAGTATATGAAATAGAAGCAGGATATTTGGTTAGATCTCATGAAGGGAATCAAATACTAAGAATAGAGATACACACATACATACCAGCACCCATGAATACATCCTCAAAGATCAGCTAGGTCTTTCACAAGGTTGTAATGAATGGCTAAGGTTAGGGGAAATGGAAGAGTTGGAAAGAACACAATTAACTTAAGAACATACCAAGGTTGCATTCTTCATTGATCTGCAAGGTATCATTGATTTAGAATGATATGGCTGCAACTTCATAGCATCATCTGGCATAGACCTTATATTTCACATTTAGATCAAATCGAAACACTTTCTCCGAAACACTTTCTCTTTATCTTTCTTATTTGCTGACTTGATCTACTTCTTCTTTAACTTCTTTGCACAGATTCACACCAATTTACATTTAGGCATGTGGCAGCAACATCCTTGCTTGAAACTTTATCTTGGCATACCTTGGTATATTTCTAAGCTATAGGGTATGGCTATAATAGGTTAAATATCTCAGATTGAGATACAAGGTTAGGGGAATTATGAGGGTGATAGAAGAAAAAGGCTTGAAGTGTTTGGCTGCAAGAGAGCTGATGGAACACACGAATGGGTAGGGTGAAAAGAAAGCACAGAGAATGGTTATACACACATAGCCTAGCATCACTTCAATGAGTTCATTCATGAATGAGAGCACGCACCTGATATCTGCAAAGAGAATCGTCCTTAGTATTCAATCAAAATGGAACAATGAGATCATTTAGAGTGAATTGAAGAAAATAAGTAGAGATGAGGAATAGAAACACTTTAAACCCTCTCAAGAATGCAATTAGGCTCGAAATAGCTCACTAGGGTAGTCTCCACTATTCTCCTTCAAGAATCTGAGCATGGTACCTTAGCCACCAGAATTCTAAGAGCAAAAGCTTTGTGAAGTGTAAAATTTCTGATATGAAAATCTCAATGGCAGCTCCATAGCATTGATTGTATGAAATTCAAAAAAATTCAAAACAAAAAAAAAAAAAAATGACAAGCGGACAAAAATTGTAAACACAAATGAACAAAAATTGAAAACCTCCCCCCCAGACCTGAATTGAACATTGTCCTCAATGTTAAAGCATAACAAAGATGAGTGAGAACATGTAAATAATAAGGGGAAAGTTTAAGACCAAGGATTAGAGAAACTCCCTCTTGATGCGATTAGGTCGACCGCTACCAAGCACCTTATTCTTCAACACATGGGTTGCCTCCCAAGAAGCGCCTTAGTTAATGTCTTGGCAAGACATTATGCGATTAGCTAACTTGATTGTACGAATGGAAGATGATCCACCACATGACCAGTTTGAATTCCAACTGACACTCCCTCATAGAATGGCTTTAAACGTTGTCCATTTACTTTGAAAGTCGAGCCATCTTTAGGGTTTTGAATCTCCACAGCTCCATAGGGAGAAACATTGACCACGGTGAATGGGCCAAGCCACCTAGACTTCAATTTTCCTGGAAAGAGACGCAAACGTGAGTTAAACAAAAGAACTGACATACCTTTGGTGAACTCTTTCCGTTGAATGTTCCTGTCATGGTAACTCTTGGTTCGTTCTTTGTAAAGCCTTGCATTCTCATAGGACTCATGTCTAATTTCTTCCAATTCATTGAGCTGAAACTTTCTAACATGGCCGGCCTTGTCCAGATCAAAATTCAACTTCTTGATGGCCCAAAAAGCATTGTGTTCAAGCTCCATTGGCAAGTGACAGGCTTTCCCAAACACAAGACGATAAGGGCTCATTCCGATGGGAGTCTTATATGCAGTCCTATAAGCCCATAATGCATCATTGAGCTTGGCAGCCCAATCTTTCCTTGTACTATTCACTACCTTCTCTAGGATCTGCTTAATTTCTCTGTTGCTTATTTCTACTTGACCAGAAGTTTGAGGATGATATGGTGTAGAGACTCGGTGGGTGATGTTGTACTTCTTCATGAGTGCTTCAAATGGTTTGTTGCAGAAGTGGCTGCCTCCATCACTAATGACAGCCCTTGGAGTACCAAACCTTGTGAAAATATTGTCCCTTAAGAACTTCAGCACCACCTTATGATCATTGGTTTTGGTGGCTATGGCTTCCACCCATTTAGACACATAATCAACAGCAACAAGTATGTAGGTATAACCAAAGGAAGACGGGAATGGTCCCATGACATCAATACCCCATACATCGAAGAGTTCCACAAAGAGTATGTTCTTCAATGGCATTTGCCTCAAGGCTTATGTTTCCCATCCTTTGACACCTATCACACTTACACAAAAATTAAATGCATCTTTGAATAGAGTAGGCCAAAAGAAACCTGATTGCAAAATTTTAAGTGCTGTTTTCTTAGTTCCAAAGTGGCCTCCACAAGCCAATTCGTGGCTATGCCTAAGGATGCTTTCTTGTTCTTCTTCTGAACACATCTTCTAATGAGTTGATCTGGGCGATGCTTGAATAAGAAAGGTTCATCCTGCAGACATAATGTTTCACCATGGAAAAGAACTTCTTTTTGTCCTGATAAGTTAGATCATTTCTAAGAACACCACAAGCAAGATAATTAACAAAATCAGCATACCATGGCTCTTTGACTTGGGCAACAAATAGCTGTTCATCTGAGAAAGTCTCATTCAAGGGTAGTACAGCTTCTCCTTGCTCTTCAATCACAATTCTGCTCAAATGGTCAGCCACCACATTTTCACATCCTTCTTGTCTCGAATCTCCAAATCGAACTCTTGTAGCAAGAGAATCCATCTGATCAAGCGTGGTTTGGCGTCCTTCTTGTGAGCAAGTATCTAAGAGCAGCATGGTCAGAATAAACAATTACTTTAGAACCAACAAGGTAAGAACGAAATTTTTCTAAAGCAAAAACCACAGCAAGCAACTCCTTCTCTGTTGTGGAGTAATTGAGTTGGGCATCATTCAAGGTCCGGCTCGCATAATGAATCACATGGGAAGCTTGTTCTTCTTTTGACCTAGAACTGCACCAATAGCAAAGTCAGAGGCATCACACATTATTTCAAATGGTAAAGACCAATCTGGAGCTATGATAATAGGGGCTGAAGTTAGCTCTTTCTTCAAGGTCGTAAAAGCTTCCATGCAAGTTTCATCAAACTCAAAAACAGCATCCTTAGTAAGGAGATTACACAATGGTCTTGAAATGCTCGAAATTTTTTGATGAACCTTCTATAGAATCCGGCATGGCCCAAAAAGCTTCTAACTCTTTTAACAGAGGAAGGGGGTGGTAGATTTGAGATGATATTTATCTTGGCTTTGTCCACTTCAATTCCCTTGCTTGAAACAACATGGCCTAGCACAATTCCTTGTCTTACCATGAAGTGACACTTCTCCCAATTCAAAATCAGATTTGTTTCCTGACATCTTTTAAGCACTAGAGACAAGTGGTGAAGACAATCATCAAAAGATGAACCAAAAACTGAAAAATCATCCATAAATACCTCCATGAATCGTTCCACCATATCAGAAAAGATTGCCATCATGCATCTTTGGAAAGTTGCTGGAGCATTGCACAAACCAAATGGCATCCTTCTATAAGCAAATGTACCGAATGGGCATGTGAACGTGGTTTTCTCCTGGTCTTCCGGAGCAATGGGAATTTGATTATAACCTGAAAATCCATCAAGAAAACAGTAGTAAGCATGGCCAGATAAACGGTCAAGCATTTGATCAATGAAAGGCAAGGGAAAATGATCTTTTCTTGTGGATGTGTTCAACTTCCTGTAATCAATGCAAACTCTCCAACCGGTGATAGTTCGTGTTGGAACTAGCTCATTCTTCTCATTCTTTACAACGGTGATTCCGGACTTCTTAGGAACAACTTGCACAGGACTCACCCACTTAGAATCTGAAATTGGTAGATGATTCCCACATCAAGTAGCTTTAAAACTTCAGCCCTAACCACCTCTTTCATGTTGGGATTTAGCCTTCTTTGTGCATCACGAGATGGTTTGCTGTCTTCTTCCATTAAAATTCGGTGCATGCACATGCTTGGACTAATTCCTTTGATGTCTGCTATGGTCCATCCAAGGGCTGTTTTATGCTCTTTCAGAACTTCAATTAAGCTGTCCTCTTCATGTGAGGTGAGACCTGCAGCAATTATAACAGGGAGAGTTTCATTAGCACCCAAATAAGTATGTTTAAGATGATTGGGTAGAGGTTTAAGTTCTAGCTTTGGTGGGGTAATAATGGATGGCTCCAATTTTGTGGAGGATGGTTCAAGAGGCTCGAGTGGTGGCCTAAAGGATGGTGGGTATGGCTGAAACACTTCTAAGGCAGCCATCACTTCTTGGAACTCTGATTCATAGAGATCTTCCTCTTCTTGTGTTAGGACCGCTTCTAGAGCATCATTAGACTTTTTCTGCACAATTTTAGAAGAAACCTCATGATCCACAACATCAATTGAAAAACAAGTATCAAGAGTGATAGAAGGTTGAGAGAGAGCATCAAACACTTTAAATTCAACAGTTTCACCCAAAACAGTCATGGAGAGGGTGCCATCTTTCACTTTGATGATTGTGTCTGCAGTGGCCATGAATGGTCGCCCGAGGAGAATGGGATCAACACGGTCTCCATATGGGTTATCCTCCATATCCATAACTACAAAATCAGCCGGAAGAATGAGTGTATTAACTTGAACTAAAATATCTTCTACAATACCTTTAGGATATTTGATAGAATGATCAGCTAGTTCAAGACGAATTGAGGTTTTCTTTATCCCTTCTAAGCCAAGCTCCTGATAAACTGAATATGGCATTACATTGATGCTTGCTCCCAAGTCCAACATGGCTCTTCCAACCGTCTTATCTCCAATGTTAATGGGAATGTCAAAGCTGCCAGGATCTTCTAGTTTTGGTGGAAGCTTCCTTTGCAACACAGCACTCACATTCTTGTTGAGCTTTACTTCTTCACTTGGAGCAAAATTGAGCTTGTGAGTCATCAAGTGCTTGATGAACTTTCCATATGCAGGAATCTGTTTAACAACATCAAGCAATGGCAAATTGATATTAACTTTACTCAAAATATCATAAATCTCTTTAAAAGCCTTATCTTGATTCGCTTTCTTCAAACGGCCTGGAAATGGAATCGGTGGAATATATGGAGGAGGTGGGATGTATCTATCTTGATGAAGATGTGATGGCACAAATTTGTCATCTCTTTTATGCAATTGAAATGGATTGGGTTCCTGAGAATCAGATTTGGCCTTAGGAGCAGATTGGGACGTTTTGGGTTGTTCTCCTTCCATAGCTGTGGTTTCTCTTCATCTTCATCCTCTACAACCACAACATCCTTTGATAGATCAGAACCAAGTTTGTTATCAACAATCTTACCTGATCTGAGCACATGAACGGCCTTGGCTTCTTGGTTTTTTGGATTGATCACGGTTTGGCTTGGCCATTTCCCAGGTTCTCTTTGAGCTATTTCAGTAGCTATCTGGCCTAATTGGACTTCCAACTTGGAGATGGCAGCTTGTGTAGTTTGCTGGAAATTGGATTGGTTGATTGCCATTTGCTTCACTATATCCTCCAACGATGATGATTGTTGTGGCCTTTGGAGTGAAGGGGGATTCGCTTGATTCTGTGTATTCCTCCATGAAAAGTTTGGATGATTCCTCCAACCTGGATTATAACTTTGAGAATATGGATCATTTATTGGACCTCGGTTGTAGGAATTCACCAACTTAGCTTGCTCTTGCACAAATTCTGGATATGCAGCCCCAAGGGGACAAGAAATGGTAGGATGATCATGAGTTTCACAGATGCTACACACTTCCTTTGAAGGGATTCTTGAGTTCAATGCAAGGAGGGCATCTAGCTTTTGTTCCAATTTGGAAATCTGCACACTGGAAGAATCATTAGACCACTAGCAATACGCTTACCTCTTGTATCGGTGTGTTGGGTCTCCATTGCTATCTCTCAAAGAGTTCATATGTTTCTTCGGGAGTCTTAGTCTTATAAGAACCACCTGCAAAATTAGTGACAATATTATGGCTAGAGGGGGTTAGTCCTTTATAAAACATACGCATCTGAAGCTTCAATGGAATCCCATGATGAGGACATTGATTGAGCAGCCCATTGAATCTCTCCCATGCTTCACAAAATGACTCTTCATCTTGTTGTGCAAATGGTAAGATCTTGTCCCTAAGCATGTCGGTTTTTTGCGTGGAGAAGTATTTCTCCAAGAACTTCTTTTGAATGGCTCCCCAAGTCGTGAGTGAACCAGGCTTCAAAGAATTCAACCAATATTTTGCCTTATCTTTCAAAGTGTAAGGAAACACTCTCATTCGAAGTTGATCTTCCGTCACACCTGTCAAGGGAAAAGAGCTTACAGCATTAAAAATATCCTTTATATGGGTTAATGGATCTTCATTAGGTAAACCATAAAAGGAAGGCAACATATTAAGATGAGAAGATTTAAGCTCATAGTTTCGAGCTGCGGTGGGCAGCAAGATGCTTGAAGGGGATGCTGGAATTGTTGGGATATCAAGGTCTCCCATGAACTCATTGGCAGCCATCTCTTCTTCTTCTTGGTCTGAACTTGACTCCGTATTTGAAGGTGAAGAACCTGGGAGGTCAGTGTGGATAGCAAGACCTTCAAATGTGGCAATGGCTTGCTCTTTCGCAGTTGCCAACTCTCTTTCTAGACGATTCTGAATTTCAGAGATCACACGGTTTGGTTGCAAAGATGGTCCTGTATTCAAAGATCTCGAACGTTGGAATGAAGACCTCACTTGCTCAAGTAAGGGATTTCTAGACATAAACTACCTGAAACAGAAAATAACTTGAGTTAATTAGTACTACTAAAAGAATAGGGTAACCTTGGGCACATAACCAGGGAAGCACTATCATTCAATCCCCGGCAACGGCGCCAAAATTTGTTGTTAAAATGTTAACTCGCAATTGTACGGGCCAATTAGTAATATAGCAAGACAAGTACGAGGTCGTACCCACGAGGACTGAGAAGTTAAAATTAGTTATGTACTTAGATTACCAAATTCAAGAAAGTAGGAGGTTGAGTCTAAAATAGAATTTAAACCAAAAGTGATTGTAATTGTTGAACAAATGAGGCAAAACGAAATTTCAAACAAAAGCAAAGTGAGCAAATGTAACAAAGAGTGTTTTTGTGGGCTGGAAAACAGATTGGGAGACTAGGGCATTCTGATTCGCCATAACAATTCAATTTTAGGTTATAAGGAGTCAAGTGACAAGTCTAATTCGGATTCAAAGATTGATTCTAGCTAAAGTGTGATTAGGCCATGGTGTCTGGTCCTAACCTTGTGTTCCTAATTCCCTAACTTGATCATTTGTTGTCTAACCTAAATTAAGCATTAGGAACTCATTAAGCATAGAAGAACAATTTAAACAACCAAGCATGTATCTAATCCCTGTTGTCGAATGTCCATACATACTTTTCTTATTCATAGTTCAATTCGAATCAAAGCATGGTGTCTACTTGATTCAAACCAAGATAGCTAATATACAAGTTCTAATGGTGATCAATCATCCAAACAAGCATATTAACTGATAAGCATAATGAATAAGAACATGAATCATGAATAAACTTGAAACTCAAAACTTCAACTTATAAACCCAGAATATTCATGTTAGGTTACATCGAAGTCCTAGTTATGAATTTAGCTACTCATAATGGAAATGAAACTTAAACAGAAATGAGAAAACATAATGAATGTAATAAGAGTGGAAAAACCCATTTCTGAAGTTACTTGTGGTGTCCAAGGCTTCTCCAAGTGCTTCTCCACACCTAATGCTGCTCCAAGAGCTTTCTCACATCTAGAGTATGGCAACTAAAGAGGTGATTTGGGATGAGTTTGGGTGAGTGGTGATGGCAGAGAAAGAGGAAATTCGTAGGGAAATGGAAGGAAGGCTTGTTGGAGCTGTTTTGGTGATTTGGGACTGAATGGAGTGTTTGGGGAAGGATGGGAGTGTTAGAGGATGGCTGAAGTGAATTTTAGGCTGAATGGAGTGACTCCTTCAATGAGTGTGCATCACTCTATTTATAGAGTGCAAATTCGTGCTCCCCCTTTGGCTGGTGAAGCACACCCATTCCTAGCTGTTCCCATTTGTCTGAGCTGCCCATTAGGTTCCCATGCTGCTGATTTGATGTGTAGCCCATGCCTCTAGGAATGTCAGCTGCCCATGCCTCTTGGAATGTCAGCTGCCCATGCCTTCTGAGTTTCCATGCTGTCTTGTCAGCACATGGCTCAACAGCTAGCAGTTGCATTCCTGAGCATGGTGTGCATTTTGATGGGCTCACGGATTGGGGTTGACTTAATCAATTGATACATTTGAGTTGTCCATCTTGAAGTTCAGACTCTCATCTTTCCAAGCACATATTACATGGGCCAATCAAAGTTGGGAGAAAGACGTTAAGGCCGAAATGAGTTGCCAACCCAGTCTGCTCGTTTTTGCACCATTTTGCATCTTTTCTTATCCAAAGGCACCATTACTACCTAAGGCTCAATGAACTGAATGATAAACAGAAAAGGGATTAAAAGCACACGTTTGACTCAATAACATAACCAAATCATAAGTTAGAAGGGTACAAAATGATATGCAATTGTGAACTGATCACTATTTATTTTGGACGAATTTCACAACCCTAGACATCCTTCTTTTTGTTATTCTCCCCTTTCACACACACTTAAACCCTAGCCGCCCATATATTTCCACCATCAAGACTCATCGCAGGAGGCTGTTCTTGGAGAAGTTCAACATCAGAATTGGTTCAAGGGTTTCCTCTCATGAATTTATTTTCACTCATGTTGTTTATTTTCGTTTTAATCTTTGTGAACATGATGTGTAACTAAATTCATAGCTAGGGATTTCGATGTAGCCTTGCAACATTGATCCATGTTTCTAAGTTAAAGTATTCAGTTCATCAATCTGTTTCTTGTTTCATTCACTGAATCTATTGTTAAATTTGTTTGTCAATTTTAATGTTTGATCACCATTAGGGTTGCCTCACAGATTATCTAGTCAAGGTTATTGTAAACATCATGCTTAATCTTGGTAGACATGTGAATGAATGAAGAGAATGCTATGCAAACATCCTGCCATGTGTTTTCTTTGGTTCTTTAACGTTTTCTTGCATGGTAATGACTCTTAACTTGGAACCAAAGTTGAACATCCCAATTAGGTTGCATATTAGGAGAATTTGATCAAAACCACACATCATATGGCTGATCATATATATGTAAAACCAACTCTGGAAACAGGTTGGTAGTTGAATACGGTTTAATTTTATAAACATGGAATTGGTTTTGCAATGGTGAATTCGAAATCCCTGGTCTCATCCCTATTCTTCTTACATCAATATCTCATTCGCTGCTACATTCGTCTTGCATTTTAAGTTATCTTTCATTTACAACACAAACTACTCTCAATTTGTCACTTTCACTTTTAGTTAGGGTTCTTTCAAAACTAGTAATTTATAGAGGTCCAATCGGTCCCTGTGGTTCGACACCCTTACTTGTACCATTATACTAACCATATATTGGCACTTGGAAGGAACACAACAAAATTTTGGCGCCGTTGCCGGGGACTGATTTCAGTCCTCTGTGATTGCTTGTTCTCAAACCCTAATTTCGTTTTATTTTTGTTTTTCAGGTAGTATATGTCAGATACACTTGCTGAAATAGGCCAAAGACTTGAACGGTTAAAGAGCAACACTTTTGAGAATTCTGTATCAACTAGTGCCCAGACTAGACGTGCATAGAAGAGGACAATAGTTCTTCTAGCCCAGCGAGTGTAGATTCCTTCGATAACTCTAATTCTGACGGAGAAGAAGAGATGGCTGGCAATAACGATGACAACCGAGCTTTGGAAGATTATGCTCAACCGGTTATACCAAATTCACCTTCGTGCATCTTGCTGCCTACTGAAGCTAGAAATTATGAACTCAAATCTTCTCATTTTCACATGCTTCCTTCTTTTTATGGTTTACCTAACGAAGATCCATTATCCCATATTAAGGAATTCTACAATGTTGTGAGTGGTTTACCTTTGCAGGGAGTGAGTGAAGCAAATCTGAGGATGAGGGTTTTTCCTTATACATTGAAAGATAGAGCAAAGAATTGGCTAATGACTTTAGCACCTGGTTCGCTCACCACTTGGGATGCCGTAGCTAAGAAGTTTCTGGAGAAGTTTTTCTCAACTCAAAAGACAGCTACGTTGAGAGGGCAAATCTTTAACTTTAAACAAGATGATGGAGAACCTTTCAATGAATGTTGGGAGCGTTTCAAAGGCCTGTTGCTGCAATGTCCACATCATGGGTTACCTCTTTACTTACAAATGCAAATTTTTTATGATGGACTAACCCAAACATGTCAATCAACTGTGGATAATGCAGCTGGTGGAGCTTTGAAGAAGAAGAATGCGCAAGAGTCATATAACATTTATGAGATGTTGGGATCTAATGCTCAACACAAAGATACAAGAGGTAAACGAGTTGGAATGTATGAAATGAGTTCTAATAATGATCTTGCTTTGCAGGTGGCTAGTTTGGAAAAGAAGCTCGATTCCGTGCTCAATATGGCGCCTAAGATAGCTGAGGTGTGTGCCATTTGCAACATACCAGGTCATCCTACTTATCAATGCTCAGCTAGTGAGGCTTATCCCGAATTCGTTCAAGAGCAAGTGAATCTCATGAATTCTTACAATCAGAGGCCGAGGAATGACCCATTCTCTAATACATATAACCCTGGTTGGAGAGATCATCCCAATCTCTCATGGAAGAATAACAATCAATTTCAAAATTTCCAACCAAAGCCTGCCACTACACTTGAAGATACTGTCAAAATGCTAGCTCAGAACACCGTTCAATTCCAGCAAACTACCAATAGTACTCTCCAACAACATTCAGCTGCTCTAACCAAAATGGAGACACAATTAGGTCAGATTGCTGATGCTTTGAGTCAAAGAGAACCCGGGAAATTTCCAAGCCAACCGGTGATACTTCAAAGGAACCAAGAGCAGGCCAAAGCGGTCATAACACTTAGAAGTGGTAAGGTTATTGATAATAGAGTTGGCAATGAAGTTACTAATGAATCTGATCATGTGAATGCAGGCCCCACTCAAGAAGAGCATGAGAAACCGAATGAAGATCCAAGCAATGCCACTTCTTCGTATGAAGCTCCAAATTTTCACAAGGCTGAAAAACCTTACACTCCTCCAATCCCATTTCCTGGAAGACTTGCCAAAAGCAAGCAGGAGAAGTCATTTAAAGAAATTTTTGATATTTTAAGTAAAGTGAATGTTAATTTACCTTTGCTTGATGTCATTAGGAATATGCCAGCATATGGGAAATTTTTCAAGGAGCTAAACACTTATAAGAGGAAGTATGGACCTAATGAAAAGGTGATGGTGTCTGAAAATGTGAGTGCTGTGCTTCAAAGAAAGCTCCCACCAAAACTCAAGGATCCGGGCAGTTTTTCTATCAATATCACCATTGGAGACACGCTAGTTGAAAAGGCTATGCTTGACTTGGGGGCGAGCATCAATTTAATGCCCTATTCAGTGTACCTTCAATTAGGTTTGGGGGGTTTGAAGGCAACAACTATTTCATTGCAACTTGCCGATCGATCAGTGAAATATCCAAGAGGTATAGTGGAAGATATCTTAGTTCAAGTTGACAAACTAATTTTGCCTGCTGATTTTGTAGTGTTGGACATGGAAGAGGCTCCTATACAGGATCTTGAGTTACCTATTTTGCTTGGGAGACCCTTTATGGCCACGGCAAAGACTATCATAGATGTGCAAAATGGTCTCCTCACCATGACTGTGCTAGGAGAAACTGTACAATTCAAAGTGTTTGAATCTCTTTCTCACCCTTCTAGTTCACTTGATTGTTGTTCGATTGATGTGCTTGATTCACTTGTTTTCTCTAAGTTTTTGCTGGCACAATCCAATGATCCATTACAATATGTTTTGAGTCAATCTCAAGATGACTTTGATGAAGAAGTGCTCATGGAGATGGTGGCAGCCTTGGAAGCATTAAAACCATATCCTTCCACTTTTTCACCTCTTATAGAGCCATTAGGACCATCTGCCACACATCTGACCCCTTCTGTTGTTAAACCTCCAAAACTTGAGCTTAAACCACTTCCATCACATCTAAAATATGCTTACCTAGCTGAGTTTGAAACTCTCCCAGTTATCATAGCATCTGACCTCACCCCTTTGGAAGAAGAGAAGCTAATTAGGGTGCTAAAAGAGTTCAAATCAGCCATTGGTTGGTCTATTGCAGATATCAAGGGAATAAGCCCTACCATGTGCATGCATCGTATTTTATTGGAGGAGGGAGCGAAACCAACTCGTGAACCACAAAGAAGGCTCAATCCACACATGAAGGAAGTAGTGAGAGCTGAAGTATTGAAGTTGCTAGATGTGGGTATCATATACCCGATTTCAGATAGCAAATGGGTCAGCGCTGTTCACGTAGTGCCTAAGAGGATTGGAATCACAGTGGTAAAAAATGAGCATAAAGTGCTTGTTCAAATGAGACCTGCAGCTAGTTGGCGTGTTTGCACCGATTACAGGAAGTTGAATTCGTACACTAGAAAAGATTATTTTCCTATGCCTTTTATTGATCAAATGCTTGAGCGATTAGCTGGTCACGCATATTATTGTTTTCTTGATGGATATTCAGGTTATAATCAAATTGCGATTGCTCCAGAAGATCAAGAGAAGACTACATTCACCTGTCCTTTTGGCACTTTTGCATATAGGAGGATGCCGTTTGGCCTTTGCAATGCCCCAGCAACATTCCAACGATGTATGCTGGCAATCTTTTCAGATATGATTGAGAGATTTATTGAGGTATTCATGGACGATTTTTCAGTTTTGGTTCTTCTTTTGATACTTGTCTTAACCATCTCTCTCCAGTGCTTCAAAGATGTCAGGAAACAAATTTGATTCTCAATTGGGAAAAGTGTCAATTTATGGTGAAACAAGGTGTTGTGTTGGGACATGTAATATCCAGCAAGGGTATTGAAGTTGACAAAGCAAAAATTGACATCATCTCAAATATGGCAGCCCCTACTTCAGTGAAGGGAGTGAGAAGCTTTCTAGGACATGCTGGTTTTTATCGTCGTTTCATTAAGGATTTTTCCAAGATCACTCATCCATTGTGCAATCTTTTGGCCAAAGATGTTGTATTTCACTTTGATAAAGATTGTATGAATGCATTTAATACCTTGAAACGTGAACTAACCTCTGCTCCTATCATTATGGCCCCAGATTGGTCTTTGCCTTTTGAGCTAATGTGTGACGCCTCTGACTATGCTATTGGTGCTGTTTTAGGTCAAAGAGTAAATAAGCTGCCACACGTAATCTACTATGCAAGTCGGACATTAAACGATGCTCAACTCAATTACTCTACAACTGAGAAGGAGTTGCTTGCTGTTGTTTTCGCTTTAGAGAAATTTCGTTCATATCTTGTTGGCTCTAAAGTTATTGTTTACTCTGATCATGCAGCTCTTAGGTTTTTGTTGACCAAGAAAGATGCTAAACCACGTTTGATCAGATGGATACTCTTGTTACAAGAGTTTGACCTAGAAATTCGAGACAAGAAAGGGAGTGAAAATGTTGTTGCTGATCACTTGTCGCGCCTTGTTGATGAAAACCATGGAGATGGACAAATTTTGCCTCTCAACGAATCATTCCCAGATGAAAAACTCTTTGTCATCCAAGATAAAGAGCCATGGTATGCTGATTTTGTCAATTATCTTGCTTCTAGTGTAATTAGAGATGATTTGACTTTTCAGGAGAGAAAGAAGTTCTTTTCAATGGTGAAACACTACATGTGGGATGAGCCCTATTTGTTCAAGTATTGCCCTGACCAAATCATTCGAAGATGTGTTCCAGAGAGTGAGCAGCAAAGCATACTAACATTCAGTCATGCATTGGCATGCGGAGGTCATTTCAGTGCCAAAAAGACAGCTTTAAAGGTTTTACAATCTGGTTTCTTTTGGCCTACATTGTTTAAAGATGCTTTTGACTTTTGCTCTAAGTGTGATAGGTGTCAGAAAATGGGGAGCATCAGTCGCAGGAATGAAATGCCATTAAACAACATTTTAGTGGTAGAGCTGTTCGATGTATGGGGAATTGACTTCATGGGACCATTCCCATCTTCTTTTGGATACATATACATACTAGTGGCAGTAGATTATGTATCAAAATGGGTTGAGGCAACAGCTACAAGAACTAATGATCATAAAGTTGTTTTGAATTTTCTCAAAGATATGATTTTCACTAGGTTTGGAACTCCGAGAGCTATCATTAGCGATGGTGGCAGTCACTTCTGCAACAAACCTTTTGAGGCATTGATGAAGAAGTACAACATCACACATAAAGTGGCAACTCCATACCATCCTCAAACCTCTGGACAAGTGGAAATCAGCAATAGAGAAATAAAGAACATCTTGATGAAAACCGTCAGCCCTACAAGGAAGGATTGGTCACTAAGGTTGAATGATGCACTTTGGGCGTATCGCACAGCGTACAAGACCCCAATTGGAATGAGCCCTTATCGACTGGTGTTTGGAAAGGCATGTCATTTGCCAATGGAGCTTGAGCACCGTGCATATTGGGCCATAAAGAAGTTCAATTTTGATCTCAAAGAAGCTGGTACAGTGAGGAAGCTCCAACTCAATGAGTTGGAAGAGCTCAGAAATGAATCATATGAGAATGCAAGGATCTACAAAGAACGAACCAAGCTCTACCATGACAAAGCAATTCTTAGGAAGGAGTTTCAACCAGGTATGAAAGTACTTTTGTATGACTCACGTTTGCGACTTTTTCCAGGTAAATTGAAGTCTAGATGGGTTGGACCATTCAAAGTGCTTCAAGTATTTCCCCATGGAGCTATGGAGATAGAAAACATCAAGAATGGGACCCGTTTTAAGGTCAATGGACAGCGTTTGAAAGCCTTATTTGGAGAATGTTTCACAGGAGCAGGTTTATGTAGTTATGGATTCTCTCGAGTTTATGACAACTTAGACACACTACCATGTCTTGCCTAGACATTAAATAAAGCGCTTGCTAGGAGGCAACCTAGCTGGGTTTGTGTTCTTTCCTTTTATTTGTGTTAGTTTTTAGTTTTTATTTTATTTCATTCCATGCACACTGCCAATTTGCATTGCATCCATTCCATTCATATTTTTTTTTTTTTAAGCATCGAGGACAATGCTTAGTTTAGGTTTGGGGGTGTGGGATTTTCGTTTGTTTCTAGTTCTGGTTAAAGGTTGCTTTTGCTTACTAATGTGAATGTATATGAGGGCTATGGTTTACAATGAGGACTACTGTGTTGTCATGAAAAAGTTCGTATCATTATTATTATTTTTTTTCAAAGCTGTTACTCTTGGAATCATGGTGGTTAAAGTATCATGCTCAAATTCTGGAAGAAGAATTGTGGAGACTACCCTAGAGAGTGATTTTGAGCCTATTTACTTCTTTGAGAGGGTTTAAAGTGTTTGTACTCCTATCTTTTTGCTTCAACTTCATTTCAAATGATCTCATTATTTTTGTTTGATTGAACGCTAAGAATTGTTCTCTTTCGCAGATACCATGTGTTTGGTAACACTCATGAATGAACTCATTGAGATGATGTTAGGCTATGCATGTCTTAACCACCAAAAGGCCTAATTTCTTACCTTTATGTGTGTGCCATTACCCCATTTTGAAGCCAATCATGTTTAGCCATTTTCTTTTCTCACATTTTTTTTCCCCATATCCTTTTATCTCAATATGAGATATTTAGCCCATTACAGTTATACCCTATAGTTTGGGGAATACCAAAGTGATGAAGACAAAGATAATTCGAGCTCTACATAAAGAAAGTGGTGTGTACCGAGGTATGTGTGCTGGAATTGTAGAAAAAAGAAAGAAAAAAGAAACAAAGTTTTAGAAAAGAAAAGGAAAAAAATCAAAGAGGATGTAATTTCTAAATCCTTCCATTATCGCACGAATCCTGGATGCCACGAACAAACAACAAAGATCAATTCAAGAGGAGAGCTTGCTGCTTTCACAAGGAAGACACTTTGGTATGTCCCAAGCTTTAGTATTTCCTATCCTTTCTTTCATAGCCCCTGACCTAAGCCTTAACATTACAAACCTTGTGAAAGACCTAGCTGATCTTTGAGGATGTATTCATGAGTGATGCTAAGTATGTGTGCTATCCATATTCTTAGTGTTTGATTCCCTTCATGAGATCTGTCCAGAAATTGTGCTTTTATTTCATATTTCATATGTGAGGATTTTGATTTCCTTTTACATAACTTCACTCACATATGTTTGAGGAGAGACCGTGCCTTAGGATCTGAGTGAAAATTTGAGTGATATCTGTGAGGACTAGAGTTGAGGCGATTTCTATCTTTGGCATTTGAGTATGGTATCTTTGAAGTCATGGGACATGGAGTAATTATTTTTACACTTTATGATATGATTCTTTCAAGTGGCAGACTAGTGGTTTGAATGTATGACTAAGCTTTCATTGGTTCTTATTAGTTTGCTATAAGTATGCTTTAACCAATTTGCTTGCAAGTATGCAGATGTTTGTGGGTGTCATCACTGTAAACCCTCAGGAGACCCAACTCCTCCTACTAGGGACACCTAGGGGTTTAAAGGCTTGTTGCACATGCTCAGTGCAATCGTTTAGCCAGCGAAAGTGGTCTAGTTAGATTTTAGTGTCTTGTATGTTTTTAGTTTCAGTTTTGCTCGAGGACTAGCAAAAATCAGGTTTGGGGGTATTTGATAACTCATATATTTATACATTTATACCATCCATTTCTAGTCTATTTGTGATGTTTTTGAGTTAAACATGTTGCGTTTTACCCTATTTTGTGTTAGTATGCAGTTGCACCTACTTTAGGATCAAGTTGAAGGCAAAAGAAATCAAAACATGTCATTTTTGGAGCTGGCCACTATTCAAACGTGGAAAGAAATTTCGTGACCTGTTTTGAAGTCCAAATAAAGATCCAAAGTGAACCTGGCTTGTTTAAAGACTAAGAGCGGAATGGAATAGAAAGTAATGGGGATTTCTAGCCTGATTTGGAGGTGCCAAATAAGGCAAAAACGTGCAAAATAAAGGCTGATTTATTAGGATCTCTTTGGAATATCTGACAGCCTCTTTTACCCCATAAAAACTTGCCTTTTAGCCACTTTCACAGACCCTATTTATTTTGGACGAATTTCACAACCCTAGACATCCTTCTTTTTGTTATTCTCCCCTTTCACACACACTTAAACCCTAGCCGCCCATATATTTCCACCATCAAGACTCATCGCAGGAGGCTGTTCTTGGAGAAGTTCAACATCAGAATTGGTTCAAGGGTTTCCTCTTGATAACTCATATATTTATACATTTATACCATCCATTTCTAGTCTATTTGTGATGTTTTGAGTTAAACATGTTACCTATTTTGTGTTAGTATGCAGTTGCACCTACTTTAGGATCAAGTTGAAGGCAAAAGAAATCAAAACATGTCATTTTTGGAGCTGGCCACTATTCAAACGTGGAAAGAAATTTCGTGACCTGTTTTGAAGTCCAAATAAAGATCCAAAGTGAACCTGGCTTGTTTAAAGACTAAGAGCGGAATGGGAAAGTAATGGGGACTTCTAGCCTGATTTGAGGTGCCAAATAAGGCAAAACGTACAAAATAAAGGCTGATTTATTAGGATCTCTTTGGAATATCCAGCCTCTTTTACCCCATAAAAACTTGCCTTTTAGCCACTTTCACAGACCCTATTTATTTTGGACGAATTTCACAACCCTAGACATCCTTCTTTTTGTTATTCTCCTTTCACACACACTAAAACCCTAGCCTATATATTTCCACCATCAAGACTCATCGCAGGGCTGTTCTTGGAGAAGTTCAACATCAGAATTGGTTCAAGGGTTTCCTCTCATGAATTTATTTTCACTCATGTTGTTTATTTTCGTTTTAATCTTTGTGAACATGATGTGTAACTAAATTCATAGCTAGGGATTTCGATGTAGCCTTGCAACATTGATCCATGTTTCTAAGTTAAAGTATTCAGTTCATCAATCTGTTTCTTGTTTCATTCACTGAATCTATTGTTAAATTTGTTTGTCAATTTTAATGTTTGATCACCATTAGGGTTGCCTACAGATTATCTAGTCAAGGTTATTGTAAACATCATGCTTAATCTTGGTAGACATGTGAATGAATGAAGAGAATGCTATGCAAACATCCTGCCATGTGTTTTTCTTTGGTTCTTTAACGTTTTCTTGCATGGTAATGACTCTTAACTTGGAACCAAAGTTGAACATCCCAATTAGGTTGCATATTAGGAGAATTTGATCAAAACCACACATCATATGGCTGATCATATATATGTAAAACGAACTCTGGAAACAGGTTGGTAGTTGAATACGGTTTAATTTTATAAACATGGAATTGGTTTTGCAATGGTGAATTCGAAATCCCTGGTCTCATCCCTATTCTTCTTACATCAATATCTCATTCGCTGCTACATTCGTCTTGCATTTTAAGTTATCTTTCATTTACAACACAAACTACTCTCAACTTGTCACTTTCACTTTTAGTTAGGGTTCTTTCAAAACTTGTAATTTATAGAGGCAATCGGTCCCTGTGGTTCGACACCCTTACTTGTACCATTATACTAACCATATATTGGCACTTGGAAGGAACACAACACTTGCTTGCTTCAAGCTAAACATGTCACGTTGGACGTATAACCCTGTAGGGAGTTCATTAGTGCACAAATAGTTAACAATATCAGCAAACCAAGGCAATGGATTGAGGGAATTCAAAGCACAAATGGAGAAGAGTTGCTCATCAGGAAGCTTTCATGGCAATGGCAATGAATCCTCCTCTTCGTTAGATACATGTACCAATCTACTCAAGTGATCAGCCACGACATTCTCACTTCCTTTCTTATCTTTTATCTCCAAGTCAAACTCTTGCAACAAGAGAATCCATCTAATGAGTCGTGGCTTGGCATCCTTCTTGGCTAACAAGTATTTTAATGCTGCATGATCAGTGTAAATAATAACCTTGTTAGTAATCAAATATGATCTGAACTTCTCTAAAGCAAATATGACAGCTAATAACTCCTTCTCTGTGGTGGAATAGTTGAGTTGGGCATCATTGAGGGTTCTACTAGCATAGTAGATGGCATGTGGCTTCTTATCAACTTGCTGTCCCAAAACAGCTCCAACGGCATAATCAGAGGCGTCACACATCAATTCAAAAGGTGAGCATCTTCTTCAAAGCATTGAAAGCATTCTCACAGTTTTGATGAAAGACAAAATCCATGTCCTTGGCAGGAGATTGCACAAAGGCCTCGCAATCTTAGAAAATTCCTTAATGAAACGCCTATAGAAACCTGCATGGCCAAGGAAAGAACGTACTTCTTTGACAGAAGTAGGTGAGGGCATGGAGGCAATCAAATCAATCTTAGCTTTATCTACCTCGATTCCTTTACTAGAGATGACATGACCAAGAACTATGCCTTGGTTAACCATAAAATGACATTTTTCCCAATTAAGCACAAGGTTAGTCTGTTCACATCTAGCCAACACCTTAGATAAGTTATGCAAGCATTGATCAAAAGAATCACCAAAGACAGAGAAGTCATCCATGAATACCTCAATGAACCTTTCTACCATGTCGGAAAAATGCTCATCATGCACCTTTGAAAAGTGGCTGGGGCGTTCTAGAGACCAAAAGGCATCCTCCTATAATGCGAAAGTGCCAAAGGGACATGTGAAGGTCGTCTTCTCTTGATCCTCTGGGGCTATGGCGATTTGGTTGTAGCCTGAATATCCATCAAGGAAGCAATAGTGGCTATGGCCAGCCAATCTCTCAAGCATCTGATCAATGAATGGAAGAGGGAAGTGATCTTTGCTTGTTGCTGTGTTGAGCTTCCTATAATCAATGCAAACTCTCCAGCCCGTGGTCACCCGTGTAGGTACAAGCTCATTTGCTTCATTCTTCACCACTGTGATACCTGACTTTTGGGGACAACTTGCACTGGGCTCACCCATTTACTATCAGATATAGGGTAAATAATACCAACATCTAAAAGCTTCATTACCTCTTTCCTTACCACCTCCTTCATGTTTGGATTGAGACGTCTTTGGGCATCCCTCTTAGGCATTGCGTTGTCTTCCAATAATATCTTGTGCATGCATAGTGTTGGACTTATGCCTTTGATATCTGCAATGCTCCACCCAATTGAGGTTTTGTGCTCTTTTAGAACTCTCAAAAGCTTCTTCTCATCATTTGGTT
Organism: Prunus mume; assembly: GCF_029339155.1. Taxonomy (NCBI): domain Eukaryota; kingdom Viridiplantae; phylum Streptophyta; class Magnoliopsida; order Rosales; family Rosaceae; genus Prunus; species Prunus mume. Next base: position 4,669,959 of record NC_142701.1, read on the forward strand.
CGAGGTGTGAGGCAATGATAACAGGTAGAGTCTCATTTTCACCTAAATAAGCATATTTAAGGTGTTTTGGCAATTGCTTTAATTCCAACTCTGGTGCCTGCAATAGAAGGTAAAACCTTATTAGTAGGTGGGTAATGATTCAAATTGGTTTGCATACCTCTTCCAACTTCTATGTAGCTATCCATGCTGCAAACAAACTCAAAAAGTAAAGGAGAGATCACAGCCTCTAAGCTGTCCGCTTCTTCTTTCCTTATGCTTTGTGTGATGCATGCTTCAATGGGCTCCAAATAACTCATTGGCAGTGCTTCTTTCACCATAGTATCAATTGCATCAAGCTGGAAAAGTTCATGCTCATCACTTGGAAACTTGGAGGCTTCAAACACTTTGAATGCTATTGTCTCATCAAACACGTTCATGGTCAATGTACCCTTCTTCACATCAATAATAGCACCGGCAGTTGCCATGAATGGCCGACCTAGAATGAGTGGTAACTGATTGTCATGAATTGGTGCTTCTTCCATTTCCAACACCAAGAAATCTGCTGGCAAAATTAGCTCTTCCACTTTCACCAAAACATCTTCTAGAATGCCCTTAGGGTACCTAATAGTTCTATCTGCCAATTGAATGCTCACAGATGTGGCTTGCAACTCACCAAGGTTAAGTTTTTCATAAACATGATATGGCATAAGGTTTATAGAAGCACCAAGATCAAGCAAGCTTTTGAAACTTAAAATCACCAACTATACAAGGTATAGAAAGCGAACCTGGATCCTTTAGCTTTGGAGGTAGCTTTCTTTGTAACACTGCACTTACCTCTTCACTCAATGCAACTTGTTCATGCTCTTTGAATCTCCTCTTGTTAGTGCATAGATCCTTCAAAAATTTTGCATACTTTGGAATCTGAGCAATGGCATTGAGCAATGGGATGTTGATTTGCACCTTCTTGAATGTTTCCATTATCTCATCCAAGCCTTGATCTTTCTTTGACTTTGATAACCTGCTGGGAAAGGGTGCAATAGACCTAAAAGCATTAGTTGAAATTGGAACTTGATTAGCATTAGATGATACCTTAGGGTTTGTGCTCTTTCCTGGAGCATTGAGGGCTGTTTGTTGGAAGCTGTGGGCTGCCCATGTGGTGGCTGAATGATCTCCACGTTTTCTCCATCTTCTTGCTCTTCATTGACATCTCCAACCTTGTTATCAACTTGTTTACCACTTCTTAAGATGTGTATTGCTTTAGCATGCTCTTGATGCCTTGGATTCACCTCTGTTTGGCTTGAGGAAAGTTCCGGATGCTCTATTGCTCATGGAGGATGCAATCTGCCCAACTTGCACTTCTAGTTTGTTCACTGCATTTTGAAGATTCTGATTGGTTTGCATCTGTTGCCCCATGAACTTCTTGAACATGTCTTGCAATTCTCCCATTTGATCACCCCTTTGCTCTTGCACTTGTTGGGGAGCATGCTGGAATAACTGCCTTTGTTGTATTTGAAATCCTGGGGGAGGTCCTTGAGATTGTTGAACATTTGAGTTATTGCTCCACTTGAAATTAGGATGATTTCTCCACCCGGATTGTACGTGTTTGAGTAAGGATCATTATTAGGATTCCTTGCTTGAAGGGCATTTCCTTGTTCTAGCATGTGCTCTGCAAAAGATTGGTCTTGAACTTCTACTTTGTTTCCTAGAGGGCCAGTCACTGCCTGTTGAAGCAAAGAACACATAACATCAAGTTTTGCAGCAATCTCATTATTAGTACTTACCTCAGAGACCACAGCTTTCATAGGAGCTCCTCTTCCTTTATTGTGGCTCCATTGTTGAGAGTTAGCACTCAAGGATTCAAAGAGAGTAAAAGCCTCCTCTGCTGTTTTGTTCATCAGTCCTTCTCCACTTGTTGCATCTACCATCATCCTTTCGGAATCAAGCAAACCTTCATAGAAAGATTGCATTTGCATCCAACTCTCTATGTTGTGGTGTGGGCAAGAACTTATCATCTCCTTGTACCTCTCCCAACATTCATGAAAAGCTTCTCCTTCCTTCTCAGTGAAACCAGGATTTCCTTTCTAATCTTGTTAGTCTTTTGAGCCGGAAAGAATTTCTGCAAAAACTTATTAGAAAGCTCTTCCCAAGCATGAATTGAAGCATTAGGCAAAGAGTATAACCAAGACTTAGCTTTATCTTTTAAACTGAATGGGAATAGCCTCATCTTAATCTGCTCATCATCAAGGCCATGAATTTTGATCGTAGCACATATTTCAAAGAATTGCTTAATATGCATGTAAGGATCCTCAGTGGTATTACCATAATAAGTTGGAAGAAGATGAATCATACCACTTTTAAGCTCAAACCTGTCAACTGTGAGTTGAGGATAGACGATGCACGAAGGTTGATCGGTGACTTTGGGAATGGAAAACTCACGCGGGGTTTCGAGGTTGGACAACAAGTGCACCACCTCCTTCAACATTATTGTTGTTGTTCGGAATCTCTGCCATCGTGCTTGAACCTTCATATTCGGAACTTTTAGAATCAGCGCTTGAAGAACTATAATTCCTCCTCAAACCAGCACGTACAGCAGCGGTTCTTGGTGAAAGTGGCTCAGGTGAACTTTGCTCCGGTCAGATTCGGACATGCACACACCAAGGAACTCAATTCAGTGCTTTCAATGGAGATAATAACTAAATACAAAAACTGAATACTAAAAGAAAAACCAACGAAAAACAAATGGTAAACAAACAAAACAAAACAATCAAAGTAATCTAACTATAGCACCAACGTTACCGGTTCCCCGGCAACGGCGCCAAAAACTTGTTGTCTCAATTCCTAACAACTAAAATGAGTTATTAAAAACAGCAACTTTAATTCTATAAGTATACGAACCGTTTATAGTATAGCTTATGTAAATACGAGTCGATCCTACAGAGAATGGTAACTAGTTCCAAGTTAAATTACTTAGAATGCTAGAAAAACATAGAACAAAGAAACTTGACTAACTAGCTAAAGGCAAGGTCAGATTCAACAATGCCTCTTGCTAATTACTCAAGGTCTAAGACAGAATCCTAGCATCACACACGATTTCCGAAATGGGGGTTTGTTGTTGAAATGAAAGAGAAGAATGAAATGAAAGTGCTCAAAAGTAAACACTGGCAGCAATCAAAGTTGTGAAACAAAGATTGAGAGGTGTTAGAGCCTTGGAATCTACCACTAGTCTTCCTATCCAAGTTATGAATGCATAGAAATTGACTCAAGCTTCATCAACAATAGATTATCGCATGCCTATGGTATCTAGGTGCAGGATGCATGATTCTCCTAAGGCATATGATTATGCATGGTATCTACACAACACATGATCTCTAATATGCAACCTAAGCATGGTATCTACTTAGAATAAAGCATACAAGAGTCATTAAGCTCCTTGAGAATATGATAATCACACAAGTCCTAGAACATGGTATCTGTCCTAGTCAACCTATGGATATAGCTAACCCCTTGAATGATTCTTAGGCCATTCATGTGTTGCTTGTGAAAGGAGAGTAGAATTGGTGAATCTAAACCCCTTCCCAACCTGTACTAGATGCATAAAATCTTAATTAGCTTACTCAAGAAAACATACATCAAACACATAATAAACTAGAGATTAACAACTTGTTAATGAAAGCAAAGAAATCAATTAACTATAAAATCATCATAACATTGAATATTCATGACTAGGGCTTCATCCTAAGCCTAAGTAAATGGATTAGTTAGACATAATTATAGTACAGAAAATGAAATACATAGATAGGATAAAAGAGAAGAACTAGATGATGGCAGCAAAAGGAATTCCAACAGCTCTGGCTCTCTCCCTTTGTAGGTGAATCTGAATGTGTGTTTGAAGTAATGGATGATGAATGTGTGTGTCTGCCTATATCCCTTGAATGAGTAGGCATCTCTATTTATGAGAGAAATTTAAATCCTCCTTTGGCTGGTGACACACCTCTCTTAATGTTCCCCAGCTGCTCCCTTACGCCCATGCTTGCCATGCTCCAGCTGCCCATGCTTTGGTATGGTGTCTTTATGATTGACTTTTGTTCACATCTTTCTGAGTTCTGAGCTGATTTGACTCCCATGTAGCTGCCCATGCTGAGCACATGGCTCTAGGGATGTAGATGTGATGGCAGCAGCAATCATGACATTTCTGTGACCTTGGTTTCAGTCTTTGACAGGGTAGGAACCAGATTTATCAATTGGCTGAAATTTGGATATGTTATAATAGACACCCATTGGAACAACTTCTATCAGGATGTCTCCTCATCTAACCTGTAGAGATTGCTGAAATGGGAATCCAAATGAACCTAAACTGGACTGACAAAGGAGTGTAGCCCAAATGGGTTTGTCTTTAAGCCATATTCCTCTTATCCCAATCAGCCCTTAACAAGCATGGATTGCATCAAATGTGATTTCTTGCTGTCTTAACCTACAAAACACACAAACATAGGTAGAGACTCAAAATGAGAAGCTAAACAAAATTACTAAGCAAAGGAAGGCATGCAAATGTGGCAAGTATGATATCAAAACTTAGAAACATCATAACACGGTGTGAGAGGCATTTGGTGTGTTTGGGTAAATCCAATGGCCAAAACTATGCAATACACCAACCACTCCATTTCAGAAAGAACTTCGTACAAACTTGAATCGTCCGATTCTATGGATCAATCGATATCGGATTGAGTCCAAAACTTGGAACATCATAACACAGGGGAGGAGGCATTTGGTGTGTTTGGTGATATCAATGGCCAAAATTATGCAATACACAACTCTCCATTTCAGAGCGACTTGTCTGAACGATCGTCCCGATTCTATGGACCAATGATGTCGAATTGAGTCAAAACTTGAAACATCATAACATGGTGGGAGGGGCATTTGGTGTGTTTTGAGTGATATCAATAGCCAAAACTATACACACCAACCTCCATTTCATAACGAACCATACGAACTAGAATAAATCGATTCTATGGATCAATCGATATCAGTTGAGTCCAAAACTTAGGAAACATCATAACAGGAGAGGCATTTGGTGTGTTTGGTGATATCAATGGCCAAAATTATGCAATACCCAACTTCCATTTGGAAGCGAACTTCATACGAACTTGAATCGTCGATTCTATGGACCAGTGATATCAGTTGAGTCCAAAACTTGGAAACATCATAACACGGTGGGAGGAGGCATTTGGTGTGTTTGGTGATATCAATAGCCAAAACTATACAAAAACCTGTACTCCATTTCATAATGAACTTCATGCAATTAGAATCGTCGATTCTATGGATCAATCGATATCGGATTGAGTCAAAACTTGGAAACATCATAACTGCGGTGTGAGAGGCATTTGGTGTGTTTTGAGTAAATCAATAGCCAAAACTATACAATACACAGCGACTCCATTTCAGAAGAACTTACGTAAACTTGAATCATCCGATTCTATGGACCAATCGATATCGGATTGTGTCAAAACTTATGAAACATCGTAACAGGTGGGAGGAGGCATTTGGTGTTTTGAGTGATATCAATGGCAAAAATTATGCAATACAACTTCTCTCATTTGAGCGAACTTGCGTCTGAACTTAGATAAATCTGATTCTATGGACCAATGATATCGGATTGAGTCTAAAACTTGGGAAACATCATAACACGGTGGGAGGAGGCATTTGGTGTGTTTTAGGTGAAATCAATAGCCCAAACAATGCAATACAACCACTCCATTTCAGAAACAACCCGTACAAACTTGAATCGTCGATTCTATGGACCAATCGATATCAGTTGTGTCCAAAACTTATGAAACATCATAACACAGTGGGAGGAGGCATTTGGTGTGTTTTGAGTGATATCAATGGCAAAACTATGCAATATACCAACCCTCCATTTCAGAACGAGCATTACAAACTTGAATCGTCTATTCTATGGACCAATCGATATCGATTGAGTCCAAAACTTGAGAAACATCATAACACGGTGGGAGGAGGCATTTGGTGTGTTTTGGGTGAAATCCAATGGCCAAAACTATGCAATACACAACCTCCATTTCAGCAGACTTAAATGCAGACCTGATTATTCGCTTTCAAGGACCAATAAATATCGGATTGGGTCCAAAACTTGGGGAACATCATAACACGGTGGGAGGAGGCATTTTGTGTGTTTTGAGTGAAATCAATGGCCAATACTATACAATACCAACCACTCCATTTGAGCGAACCGTGCGAACTGAATCGTCCTATTCTATGGACCAATCGATATCGGATTGAGTCCAAAACTTGGGAAACATCACAACACAGTGGGAGGAGGCATTTGGTGTGTTTTGAGTGATATCCAATGGCCAAAACTATGCAATACACCACTTCATTTCCAGAGCGAACTTCTTACGAACTTGAATCGTCGATTCTATTGACCAATCGATATCGTTGAGTCAAAACAGGAAACATCATAACACGGTGGGAGGAGGCATTTGGTGTGTTTTGGTAAATCAATGGCCAAAACTATGCAATACCAACCTCCATTTGAGCGAACTTTGTATGCGAACAGATCGATCGATTCTGGACCAATCGATATCAGGTTGGACCAAGACTTGGGAACATCATAACACGGTGGGAGGAGGCATTTGGTGTGTTTTGTGATATCAATGGCAAAACTATGCAATACACAACCACTCCATTTCATAACGAACTTCTGCAATTAGAATCGTCCATTCTATGGATCAATCGATATCAGTTGAGTCCAAACTTAGAAACATCATAACACGGTGGGAGAGGCATTTGGTGTGTTTGGTGAAATCAATGCCAAAACTATACAATACCAACCACTCCATTTGAAAAGAACTGCGTCTGAACTTGAATCGTCGATTCTATGGACCATTTGATATCAGTTGAGTCCAAACTTAGAAACATCATAACACGGTGGGAGGCATTTGGTGTGTTTTGAGTGATGTCAATGGCCAAAACTATGCAATACACCCATTCATTCAGAGCGAACTTCTTACGAACTTGAATCGTCCGATTCTATGGACCAATCGATATCGGATTGAGTCTAAAACTTGGGAAACATCATAACACGGTGGGAGGAGGCATTTGGTGTGTTTTAGGTGAAATCAATGGCAAAATTATGCAATACACGAACTACTCCATTTCAGAGCGAACTTGTGCGAACTTGAATAAATCGATTCTATGGACCAATCGATATCAATTGAGTCAAAACTTAGGAAACATCATAACACGGTGGGAGGAGGCATTTGGTGTGTTTTAGGTAAATCAATGGCCAAAACTATACAATACACCAACACTCCATTTCAGACGAACTTAAATACAGAACTTGAATGTTAGCTCAAGGACCAATAAATATCAGTTGGGTCCAAACTTGGGAACACCTCATAACACGGTGGGAGGAGGCATTTGTGTGTGTTTGTGTGTGTATTAGAAAATTATGTATTGTGTAATTAATTTATGCTGAATTGTGTGTGATGAATAACTCTGTATGTCCATTGAATCATGATTATTGAGGAATGTGAATGTGTGTTTTGTGAAATCCAGCAAAAACTATGCAATACACCACTCCATTCCAGAGCAACTTCGTGCGAACAGATCGTCCTATTCTATGGACCAATCGATATCGGATTGAGTCCAAAACTTGGGAAACATCATAACACGGTGGAGGAGGCATTTGGTGTGTTTTGAGTGATATCCAATGGCCAAACTCTATGCAATACACCAACGACTCCATTTCAGAAAGAACTTCGTACAAACTTGAATCATCCGATTCTATGGACCAATCGATATCGGATTGTGTCCAAAACTTGTGAAACATCGTAACACGGTGGGAGGAGGCATTTGGTGTGTTTTGAGTGATATCCAATGGCCAAAATTATGCAATACACCAACTACTCCATTTCAGAACGAACTGCGTACGAACTTGAATCGTTCGATTCTATGGACCAATTGATATCGGATTGAGTCCAAAACTTGGGAAACATCATAACACGGTGGGAGGGGCATTTGGTGTTTTAGTGAAATCAATGGCCAAAACTATGCAATACACAACCTCCATTTCAGAGCGAACTTCGTCTGAACCGTTGTTAACTTTGGAGGTCATATCAGTTGAGTCAAAACTGGGAAACATCATAACACGGTGGGAGGAGGCATTTGTGTGTTTTAGGTGAAATCAATAGGCCACTATACACAACCACTCCATTTGAGCGAAGCTTAAATAGAACTTGATGATCCTATTCTATGGACCAATCGATATCGATTAGTCAAAACTTAGGAAACATCATAACACGGTGGGAGGCATTTGGTGTGTGTTCAGTGATATCAATGGCCAAAACTCACATAAACACCAACCACTCCATTTCATAATGAACCCTTGCGACTAGAAGATCGTCCCATTCTATGGATCAATCGATATCGGATTGAGTCCAAAACAGGAAACATCATAACACGGTGGGAGGAGGCATTTGGTGTGTTTTAGGTGAAATCAATGGCCAAAACTATGCAATACACCAACCACTCCATTTCAGAACGAACTGTCTGAACTTGAATCGTCCGATTCTATGGACCAATCGATGTCAGTTGAGTCCAAACTTGGGAAACATCATAACGGTGGGAGGAGGCATTTGGTGTGTTTTCAGTGATATCCAATGGCCAAAACTATGCAAAACACCAACCACTCCATTTCATAATGAACCACAATTAGAATCGTCCATTCTATGGATCTATCGATATCAGTTGAGTCAAACCTTGGAAACATCATAACACGGGGAGGAGGCATTTGGTGTGTTTTAGGTGATATCAATGGCCAAAACTATGCAATACACCAACCACTCCATTTCAGATGAACCCTTGCAATTAGAATCGTCGATTCTATGGATCAATCGATATCAGTTGAGTCCAAAACTTGGAAACATCATAACACGGTGGGAGGCATTTGGTGTGTTTTGAGTGAAATCCAATGGCCAAAACTATACAATACACAACCACTCCATTTCAGAGCGAACTTCGTCGAACTTGAGATTGTTAACCTCTAAGGACCAATCGATATCGGATTGAGTCAAAACTTGGGAACACATCATAACCGGTGGAGGAGGCATTTGGTGTGTTTTGGAAGTCAAGAAATCAATACTATGCAATACACCAACCACTCCATTTCAGAACGAACTTCGTACGAACTTGAATCGTCCTATTCTATGGACCAATCGATATCGGATTGAGTCCAAAACTTGGGAAACATCATAACATGGTGGGAGGAGGCATTTGGTGTGTTTTCAGTGATATCCAATGGCCAAAACTATGCAAAACACCAACCACTCCATTTCATAATGAACTTCGCACGAACTAGAATCGTCCCATTCTATGGATCTATCGATATCGGATTGAGTCCAAAACTTGGGAAACATCATAACACGGGGGGAGGAGGCATTTGGTGTGTTTTGAGTGATATCCAATGGCCAAAACTATGCAATACACCAACCACTCCATTTGCGAACCATACAGGTAGAATCGTCGATTCTATGGACCAATCGATATCAGTTGAGTCAAAACTTGGAAACATCATAACCACGGTGGGAGAGGCATTTGGTGTGTTTTAGTGAAATCAATGGCAAAACTATACAATACCAACCACTCCATTTCAGAGCGAACTTTGTCACGAACAGATCGTCGATTCTATGGACCAATCGATATCGTTAGACCAAACTTGGAAACATCATAACACGGTGGGAGGAGGCATTTGTTGTGTTTTGAGTGATATCAATGGCCAAACTATGCAATACACCAACCATCCATTTCAGAGCGAACTTACGTGCGAACCTGAATTGTTCTATCAGGACCAATCGATATCAGTTGAGTCAAAACTTGAGGAACATCATAACACGGTGGGAGAGGCATTTTGTGTTTTAGTGAAATCAATGGCCAAAACTATGCAATACCAACTCCATTTCAAGCGAACTTATTGCGAACTTGAATCGTCTATTCTATGGACCAATCGATATCAGTTGAGTCAAAACAGGAAACATCATAAGACAGTGGGAGGAGGCATTTGGTGTGTTTTGATGAAATTCAATGGCCAAAACTATACAATACACCAACCACTCCATTTCAGAGCGAACTTTCTCGAACTTGAATGTCGATTCTATGGACCAATCGATATCGGTTGAGTCAAAACTTAGGAAACATCATACACGGTGGGAGGAGGCATTTGGTGTGTTTTGAGTGATATCAATGGCCAAAACTATGCAATACACCAACCACTCCATTTCAGAATGAACTTATGAACTAAGATAATCCCATTCTATGACCAATCGATGTCGGATTGAGTCAAAACTTGGAAACATCATAACACGGGGAGGAGGCATTTGGTGTGTTTTGAGTGATATCAATGGCCAAAACTATACAAACACCAACCACTCCATTTCAGAACTAACCATGCGAATTAGAATCGTCGATTCTATGGACCAATCGATATCGGATTGAGTCAAAACTTAGAAACATCATAACACGGTGGGAGGAGGCATTTGGTGTGTTTTGAGTGATATCAATGGCCAAACTATGCAATACACCAACCACTCCATTTCAGAAGCCGTCACGACTTGAATCGTCGATTCTATGGACAATCGATATCTGATTGAGTCCAAAACTTAGGAAACATCATAACACGGTGGGAGGAGGCATTTGGTGTGTTTTGAGTGAAATCAATAAAACTATCAATACCAACCTCCATTTGAGCGAACTTGTCTGAACCTGAATTATTCGATTCAGGACCAATAAATATCGGATTGAGTCCAAAACTTGGGGAACATCATAACACGGTGGGAGGAGGCATTTGGTGTGTTTTGAGTGAAATCAATGGCCAAAACTATACAATACACAACCACTCCATTTGAAGCAACTTAAATGCGAACTTGATCGTCCCATTCTATGGACCAATCGATATGTCAGTTGAGTCCAAAACTTAGAAACATCATAATAACGGTGGGAGGAGGCATTTGGTGTGTTTTGAGTGAAATCAATGGCCAAAACTATGCAATACACCAACCACTCCATTTCAGCAGGCTTACGTCGAACTAGATAAATCTATTCTATGGACCAATCGATATCAGTTGAGTCAAAACTTGAGAAACATCATAACACGGTGGGAGGAGGCATTTGGTGTGTTTTGAGAAATCAATGGCCAAAACTATACAATACACATTCCATTTCAGAATGAACTTCGTGCGAACTTGAATCATCCAATTCTATGGACCAACCGATATCGGATTGAGTCCAAAACTTAGGAAACATCATAACACGGTGGGAGGAGGCATTTGTGTGTTTTGAGAAATCAATGGCCAAAACTTACAATACCAACTATTCCATTTCAGAATGAACCGTGAACTTGAATCATCAATTCTATGGACCAATCGATATCGGATTGAGTCAAAACTTGAAACATCATAACACGGTGGGAGAGGCATTTGGTGTGTTTTGGTAATCAATGGCCAAAACTGCAATACCAACCCCTCTTTCAGACAAACTTCATACGAACAGATACGTCGATTCTATGGACCAATCGATATCGGATAGAGTCAAAACTTGGGAAATATCATAACACGGTGGGAGGAGGCATTTGGTGTTTTGGTGAAATCAATAGCCAAACTATGCAATACACCAACCACTCCATTTCAGAACCAACCGTACGAACTTGAATCGTCGATTCCATGGACCAATCGATATCAGTTGAGTCAAAACTTAGGAAACATCATAACACGGCGGGAGGAGGCATTTGGTGTGTTTTGGTGAAATCAATGGCCAAAACTTGTGAAACATCATATACAATTAGGAGGAGGCATTTGGGTGCTTTAGGTAAATCAATGGCCAAAACTATGCAATACACATAACCACTCCATTTCAAGTGAAACCGTGCGAACTTGAATCATCCAATTCTATGGACCAATCGATATCGGTTGAGGGTCAAAACTTTGGAAACATCATAACACGGTGGGAGGAGGCATTTGGTGTGTTTGAGTGAAATCCAATGGCCAAAACTATGCAATACACCAACCACTCCATTTCAGAACGAACTTCGTACGAACTTGAATTGTTCGATTCCGTGGACCAATTGATATCGGATTGAGTCCAAAACTTGGGAAACATCATAACACGGTGGGAGGAGGCATTTGGTGTGTTTTGAGTGAAATCCAATGGCCAAAACTATGCAATACACCAACCATTCCATTTCAGAATGAACCGTGCGAACTTGAATCATCAATTCTATGGACCAACGATATCGGATTGAGTCCAAAACTTGGGAAACATCATAACACGGTGGGAGGAGGCATTTGGTGTGTTTTGAGAGAAATCCAATGGCCAAAACTATGCAATACACCAACCATTCCATTTCAGAATGAACTTCGTGCGAACTTGAATCATCCAATTCTATGGACCAACCGATATCGGATTGAGTCCAAAACTTGGGAAACATCATAACACGGTGGGAGGAGGCATTTGGTGTGTTTTGAGTGAAATCAATGGCCAAAACTATGCAATACACCATCCACTCCATTTGAGCGAACTTCGTTGAACAGATTGTCGATTTCATGGACCAATCGATATAGTTGAGTCAAAACTTGAAACATCATAACACGGTGGGAGGAGGCATTTGGTGTGTTTTGGTGAAATCAATAGCCAAAACTATACAATACACCCTTCTATTTCAGAACGAACAAATGCTGAACAGAATCGTCATTCTATGGACCAATCGATATCAGTTAGGTCCAAACTTGGAAACATCATAACACGAGTGGGAGGAGGCATTTGGTGTGCTTTGGTGAAATCAATGGCCAAAACTATACAATACACCAACCACTCCATTTCAGAATGAACTTAAATGAACTTGAATGTAATTCTATGGACCAATCGATATCGGATTGAGTCAAAACTTGGAAACATCATAACAGTTGAGGAGGCATTTGGTGTGTTTGGGTAATCAATGGCCAAAACTATACAATACACCAACCACTCCATTTCAAACTGAACTTTATGCGAACAGATCGTCAGATTCTATGGACCAGTCGATATCGGTTGAGTCCAAACTTGTGAAACATCATAACACGGTGGGGAGGCATTTGGTGTGTTTTAGGTGATATCAATGGCCAAACTATGCAACACCAACCACTCCATTTCGAGCGAACTTCTTCGAACTTGAATCGTCGATTCTATGGACCAATCGATATCGGATTGAGTCAAAACTTAGGAAACATCATATACGGTGGGAGAGGCATTTGGTGTGTTTTGGTGAAATCAATGGCCAAAATATAATACACCAACCACTCCATTTCAGAGCGAACTTGTCTGAACTTAGATAAATCCGATTCTATGGACCAATCGATATCAGTTGAGTCAAAACTTGAAACATCATAACCGGTGGGAGGAGGCATTTGGTGTGTTTGGTGAAATCAATGGCCAAAACTATGCAATACCAACCACTCCATTTCAGAGCGAACTTGTTACAAACTTGAATCGTCAGATTCTATGGACCAATCGATATCGGTTGTGTCCAAAACTTGGAAACATCATAACACGGTGGGGAGGCATTTGGTGTGTTTTGGTGATATCAATGGCCAAAACTATACAATACACCAACCACTCCATTTGAGCGAACTTCTTCACGAACTTGAATCGTCCGATTCTATGGACCAATCGATATCAGATTGAGTCAAAACTTGGAAACATCATAACACGGTGGGAGAGGCATTTGGTGTGTTTTAGTGAAATCAATGGCCAAACTATACAATACAACCACTCCATTTCAGAGCGAACTTGTGCAGAACTTGAATCGTCAATTCTATGGACCAATCGATATCAGTTGAGTCAAAACTTAGGAAACATCATAACACGGTGGGAGGAGGCATTTGGTGTGTTTTGAGTGAATCAATGGCCAACTTGCAATACCAACCCTCTATTTCAGAGCGAACTTGTCTGAACTTGAATAATTCGATTCAAGGACCAATCGATATCAGTTGTGTCAAAACTTGGGAACATCATAACACGGTGGGAGGAGGCATTTGGTGTGTTTTGGTGAAATCAATGGCCAAAACTATGCAATACACCAACCACTCCATTTCAAAAGCAGACGTACGAACTTGAATCGTCGATTCTATGGACCAATCGATATAGTTGAGTCAAAACTTGGAAACATCATAACACGGTGGGAGGAGGCATTTGGTGTGTTTTAGGTGATATCAATGCCAAAAACTATGCAATACACAACCTCCATTTCGAATGAACCTCGTGCGAACTTGAATCATCCTATTCTATGGACCAATCGATATAGTTGAGTCAAAACTTAGAACATCATAACACGGTGGGAGAGGCATTTGGTGTGTTTTGGTGAAATCAAATGGCCAAAACTCATAATACACCCCACTCCATTTCAGAGCGAACTTACGTCGAACTTGAATCGTCAATTCTATGGACCAATCGATATCGGTTGAGTCCAAAACTTGAAACATCATAACACGGTGGGAGGAGGCATTTTGTGTGTTTTGGTGAAATCAATGCCAAAACTATACAATACCAACTCCATTTCAGAAGGAACCGTACGAACCTGAATGTCGATTCTAGGACCAATCGATATGGATTGAGTCCAAAACTTGGGAACATCATAACACGGTGGGAGAGGCATTTGGTGTGTTTTAGTGAAATCAATAGCCAAAACTATACAATACAACCACTCCATTTCAGAGCGAACCATGCGAACTTGAATCGTCGATTCTATGGACAATCGATATCGGATTGAGTCAAAACTTGGAAACATCATAACACGGTGGGAGGCATTTGGTGTGTGAGTGAAATCAATGGCCAAAACTGTACAATACAACCACTCCATTTCAGAACGAACTTATCTGAACCTGGATTATTGATTCTAGGACCAATCGATATGGATTGGTCAAAACTTGAGAACATCATACCTTGGGAGGAGGCATTTGGTGTGTTTTGGTAAATCAATGGCCAAAACTATAATACACCAACCTCCATTTCAGAGCGAACTTGTGCGAACTTGAATCATCCAATTCTATGGACCAATCGATATCAGTTGAGTCAAAACTTGAAACATCATAACACGGTGGGAGGAGGCATTTGGTGTGTTTGAGTGATCAATGGCCAAAACTGCAATACACACTCCATTTCAGACGAACTTAAATGCGAACTTGAATCGTCATTGTTTCAGGACCACGATATCAGTTGAGTCCAAAACTTGGGAACATCATAACACGGTGGGAGAGGCATTTGGTGTGTTTGAGTGAAATCAATGGCCAAACCTGCAATACACAACCACTCCATTTCGAGGACCGTACAGTTCAATCAAAATCGATTCTATGGACCAATCGATATCGGATTGAGTCAAAACTTGAAACATCATAACGGTGGGAGGAGGCATTTGGTGTGTTTGGGTGATATCCAATGGCAAAACTATGCAATACCAACCACTCCATTTGAGGCGAACACCGTGCAATTGAATGTCCTTCTTCTATGGACCAATCGATGTCGGATTGAGTCAAAACTTGGGAACATCATAACACGGTGGGAGGAGGCATTTGGTGTGTTTTGGGTGAAATCAATGGCCAAACTATGCAATACACCAACCTCCATTTCAAGCGAACTTAAATGCGAACTTGATATCCGATTCTATGGACCAATCGATATCGGATTGAGAACCAAACTTGAAACATCATAACACGGTGGGAGGCATTTGGTGTGTTTTGGTGAGTAAACAAGCCCAAAACCTATGCCATACACTCAATTCCAGAGCAGGCCTTGCAGACTTGAATCGTCAATTCTATGGACCAATCGATGTCAGTTGAGTCAGCTTGGGAAACATCATAACACAGTGGGAGGAGGCATTTGTGTGTTTGGTGAAATCAAATAGCAAAACTATACAATACACAACCACTCCATTTGAGAAGAACTTAATACAGAACTGAATATTCGATTCGGACCAATCGATGCTCGGTTGAGTCAAAACTTGGGAACATCATAACACGGTGGGAGAGGCATTTGGTGTGTTTTGGTGATCAATGGCCAAAACTATACAATACCAACCACTCCATTTCAGAGCGAACTTAATGCGAACTTGAATCGTCCGATTCTATGGACCAATCGATATCAGTTGAGTCAAAACTTAGGAAACATCATAACACGGTGGGAGGCATTTGGTGTGTTTGGTGAAATCAATGGCCAAAACTGCAAATACAACCTCCATTTCGAGCGAACTTAATCGAACTTGAATCGTCGATTCTATGGACCAATCGATATCAGTTGGTCCAAAACTTGGGAACATCATAACACGGTGGGAGGAGGCATTTGGTGTGTTTTGAGTGAAATCAATGGCCAAAACTATACAATACACCAACCTCCATTTCAGAGCGAACCGTCGAACTTGAATCATCGAATTCTATGGACAATCGATATGGATTGAGTCCAAACTTAGAAATATCATAACACGGTGGGAGGAGGCATTTGGTGTGTTTTGAGTGAAATCAATAGCCAAAACTATACAATACACATACTCCATTTCAGAATGAACTTGTACGAACTTGATTGTTCGATTCTATGGACCAATCGATATAGGATTGAGTCAAAACTTGGGAACATCATAACACGGTGGGAGGAGCATTTGGTGTGTTTGGAGTGAATCAATGGCCAAACTATACAATACCAACCACTCCATTTCGAGCGAACTTGATACGATTAATGTCCGATTCTATGGACCAATCGATATCGGATTGAGTCAAAACTTGAAACATCATAACACAGTGGAGGAGGCATTTGGTGTGTTGAGTGAAATCAATGGCCAAAACTATGCAATACACCAACCACTCCATTTCAGAAGCAGGCTTACGTCGAACTTGAATCGTCTATTCTATGGACCAATCGATATCGGATTGAGTCCAAACTTGGAAACATCATAACAAAGTTGGGAGGAGGCATTTGGTGTGTTTTAGTGAAATCAATGGCCAAACTATACAATACACCAACCTCCATTTCAGAATGAACCGTGCGAACTTGAATCATCAATTCTGGACCAATGATATCGGTTGGTCAAAACTTAGGAAACATCATAACACGGTGGAGGAGGCATTTGGTGTGTTTTGAGTGAAATCAATGGCCAAAACTAGCAATACACAACCACTCCATTGGAAGCGAACCCGTATGAACTTAGATAAATCCGATTCTATGGACCAATCGATATCGGATTGAGTCCAAAACTTAGGAAACATCATAACACGGTGGGAGGAGGCATTTGGTGTGTTTTGAGTGATATCCAATGGCCAAAACTATGCAATACACCAACCACTCCATTTCAGAATGAACTTCGTGCGAACTTGAATCATCGATTCTATGGACCAATCGATATCGGATTGAGTCCAAAACTTAGGAAACATCATAACACGGTGGAGGAGGCATTTGGTGTGTTTGGGTGAATCAATGGCCAAAACTATGCAATACACCAACCACTCCATTTCAGAGCGAACCCGTCGAACTTGAATCGTCGATTCTATGGACCAATCGATATCGTTGAGTCCAAAACTTGGAAACATCATAACCACGGTGGGAGGAGGCATTTGGTGTGTTTGAGTGAAATCAATAGCCAAAACTATGCAATACACCAACCACTCCATTTCAGAAGCAGAACGCCGTGCGAACTTGAATCGTCTATTCTATGGACCATCGATATCGGATTGAGTCAAAACTTAGGAAACATCATAACACGGGTGGGAGGAGGCATTTGGTGTGTTTTGGTGAAATCCAATGGCCAAAACATGCAATACACCAACCCTCCATTTGGAATGAACCGTTGCGAACGATTATCAATTCTATGGACCAACGATATGGATTGAGTCCAAAACTTGAGGAAACATCATAACTTACAGAGGAGGCATTTGGTGTGTTTTGAGTGAAATCAATGGCCAAAACTCATAATACACAACCACTCCATTTGAAGCGAAGCCAAATACGAACTTAGATAAATCTATTCTATGGACCAATCGATATCGGTTGAGTCCAAACTTGGCTTATCATAACACGGTGGGAGGAGGCATTTGGTGTGTTTTAGGTGATATCAATGGCCAAAACTATGCAATACCAACCACTCCATTTAGAATGAACTTACGTGCGAAGGTGAATCATCAATTCTATGGACCAACGAATATCGGATTGAGTCAAAACTTGGGAAACATCATAACGGAGGAGGAGGCATTTGGTGTGTTTGAGTGAAATCAATGGCCAAAACTATGCAATACACCAACCACTCCATTTGAAGCAGACTTGTCACGAACAGATAAATCCCTATTCTGGACCAATCGATATAGTTGAGTCAAAACTTGAAACATCATAACACGGTGGGAGGCATTTTTTGGTGTGTTTGAGTGAAATCAATGGCCAAACATGCAATACCAACCTCTCCATTTCAGAATGAACCGTGCGAACTTGAATCATCCAATTCTATGGACCAATGATATGGATTGAGTCCAAAACTTGGAAACATCATAACACGGAGGGAGGCATTTGGTGTGTTTGAGTGAAATCAATGGCAAAACTATACAATACACCAACCACTCCATTTCGATGAACCCGTAGAACTTGAATCGTCAGATTCTATGGACAATCGATATAGTTGAGTCAAAACTTGGAAACATCATAACACGGTGGGAGGAGGCATTTGGTGTGTTTTAGTGATCAATGGCCAAAACTATGCAATACACAACCTCCATTTAGAGCGAACTTACGTCAGAACTTGAATCGTCATTATGGACCAATCGATATAGTTGAGTCAAAAACTTGGAACATCATAACACAGGTGGGAGAGGCATTTGGTGTGTTTTAGTGAAATCAATGGCCAAAACTATACAATACACCTTACTCCATTTCAGCGAACCGTGCGAACTTGAATCGTCCGATTCTATGGACCAATCGATGCTCGGATTGAGTCAAAACTTGGAAACATCATAACACGGTGGGAGGAGGCATTTGGTGTGTTTGAGTGAAATCAATGGCCAAAACTATGCAATACCAACCTCCATTTGACGAACTTAATGCGAACTTGAATCATCGATTCTATGGACCAATCGATGTCGGATTGAGTCCAAAACTTGAAACATCATAACACACAGTGGGAGGGCATTTGGTGTGTTTTGATTGAAATCCAATGGCCAAAACTGTACAATACACCAACCACTCCATTTCAGAGCAGACTTAAACAGAACTTGAATCGTCTATTCTATGGACCAATCGATATCGTTGAGTCAAAACTTGGGAAACATCATAACACGGTGGGAGGAGGCGGTGTGTTTGGTGAAATCAATGGCCAAACTGCAATACACCAACCACTCCATTTCAGAATGAACTTCGTGCGAACTTGAATCATCCAATTCTATGGACCAATCGATATCGGATTGAGTCCAAAACTTGGGAAACATCATAACACGGTGAGGAGGCATTTGGTGTGTTTTGGTGAAATCAATGGCCAAAACTATGCAATACACCAACCACTCCATTTCAGAACAAACCGTCTGAACTTGAATCGTCGATTCTATGGACCAATCGATATCGGATTGAGTCAAAGCACAGGAAACATCATAACACGGTGGGAAGGCATTTGTGTGTTTGAGTGAAATCAATGGCCAAAACTACAATACCTTACTCCATTTCAGATTGAGATTAAATCTGAACTTGATCGTCCTATTCTATGGACCAATCGATGCTCAGTTGAGTCAAAACTTGGAAACATCATAACACGGTGGGAGGAGGCATTTGGTGTGTTTTAGTGAAATCAAA